>NW_015386988.1:0-41411 GCF_001527695.2 Protobothrops mucrosquamatus
TTTTTTTTTTTTTTTTTGAAATGGCTCTACTTTGGCTGCAATTTTAATGCCATCTAATTTCCCTAGGATACTAAGGATCTACATTAAAAATCATTAAATAAATCCATTGTGAAGCAAAACAATTTTTTCCCCAATTCATGGAAGGGAGGGGGGCTACGCAATCTTTGACATTTCATTAAAATATCCACCAAAGATTTTTGTGAATGTTTTTTTATTTACATGTATCTAGAAGCAGATACATAAATTCTTATACAATTTTTTCAAAAAATGTGCAAGAAATTACTATAATCTTTTTAACAAACCAAAACACATTTAAAATCAATGGACTTTGGATAATTCATTCTGTTGTGTGCTTAGTACAAATAGTGCACACATTATTGAAACATACAGAAAAGTGTAAACTACAGCAATCTGGATTTTAAGTATTAATTTCATGGCACTCCATCACCACTATAAATTTTTTTCCCAATACACAGTAATACAAAATTTGATAATTCCCTCCCCTCCCATTATTGGTGTAAAGAGTTTGAATAATTTTCCAAATACTTCAAACTTTACAGTATTTTGGTTTTTTTAGGAACTATCCCAACTTTGTCAACAAATGTATAATTCACATTTTATAACATTTAAAGTTTACAATACTAATGGATTGCTGATGTAATTATATTTTAGCTTATTAAAATTTCAGTTATGTGGCTGAAGACCATTCCTTATTGGAATTCACAGTCAGTATATTGCTGGTATTTTTGATTTTATTTAACAATTCCAATATTTACATATTAAGAAATGCATTTCTGTGAAAAACAGTATATTTGTAAAGTTCACCAGTTAGGTTTTATAAGGAGATAAGCACATTGATGAACAATAAAGATACCTGGGGCTAATTTTTAAATCCCATTCTTGGGTTTACAAGATTTTATATCCAGAATTAAACATTGACAACAGGATGGAAATAAGTAAAGTTCTACTGTAATCCCTTCCTCCAGATCATCACTGGGATAAAATTAGAGAATGTGATCGTTATTCAAAACTTATAAGGAAAAATGCATCATCTGAATTTCCAGCTCTATCAAAGATTTCCTTTTTACCCAATGATCTAAGTAAATTCAGAGATAATAGTAAATTATCTGATAACAAATTTACTGATAATAGCAGCTGGAACCTGCATTCCCTTTCACTCAAGCAATCCAATCTAAATTAAACTACTCTGTAAAAAGGCAAATTCTGTTTTTGCAGTTACAGATGTTTTGAAATATATTGAGAGCATCACTACTTTTAATTCCAATTCTACAATACGTAAGATTTTCCATTGGAAAAAAAAATTCCCCACATCAAAGATCTGGATTTAGGTGAAACATCCTTTGAAGTTTATCATGATACTCTTTGTGAGCTGTGTGACAAGATCCTTGAAATATGAAAACCATCGTTTTGGCTCTGTTCAGTGAATTCCTGTAAGACATTATGTCCAGTGCTGATAATCACAGAAGGCAGTCTTATACTTGGTGTGTAAGATTTAAGTATGTGTTTTTGCTTTATGAACAGACAATAAGAAGTATCCATTTGCGTGGTTTGGGGAGCTACTGAAATAAGTAACATTTGAGACTATGGCATTCTGTTTATAGACCAGGAGTAGGCAACCTTGGCTCTTTTATGACTCATGGACTTCAGCATAGCTGACTCAGGAATTCTGGGAGTTGAAGTCCATGAGTCATAAAAGAGCCGAGGTTGCCTACTCCTGTTATAGACCAAATGTAAAGCATTGGCTAATATATATTATATGGAAAAGAGAAACAGAAACTTGCTGCTTGTACATGAACCAATGTGCCAGATTTTCTACCTCACAGATAAATATATATAGCACTCTCTCTTTCCCTCATAGATAGATAAGATAGTGATAGATAGATAGATAGATAGATAGATAGATAGATAGATAGATAGATAGATAGATAGAGCTTTTTATCTCTATTGTCTTCATATGCTATTTCTGAAAATTTCTAATTCAAAATTATTTTCTAATTTATTAAAGATAACAGTTAGATAAGGGACAGATATATCTCAGCAACGCTGAAAATAACTGTTGCCTCTAACAATTTAATCTATTAAAAGATTTGGCAATTTTTTTAAAGATTCTCTTATTTTTTAAATCAATCTGAATTCTTCTAAGTGTGCATGTAGGTTGGTCATTTATTTCTCTTACAATCTACAAAAATTGATCACTTTAGACTCAGGATTTCTTTACTGCAGCTCTCATAAAAAAAACATTTTTTTTGGTGAATGCAGAGAAATGCAACCATAAAAGCAACTTTTGTTATTGCTCTATTTTTATGATTAACTTTGTTACACAGTGGTTTTTTGTTATTTTACTCTTCCTCTACTGTAACTTTTAAAAAAAATTGTTACTAATATTTTCCAATTGCATTTATTAACTCAAAGTAGACTAATATGCAGGTTACAGTATTTTTTTAAAAAAATAATCAAATTTAGGTTTATATTAATACTGTCAGAATGGACTTGTTTCTTCTGTCAACATTTCAATAGCACGAACGAATAGAATCTAAATTTCTCATTGTGTTACAAGAAATGTTAGGCAACTAAGATTTTCCATCTTGAGAGTGCCCCTTTTCTTAAATATAAGCATTTCTTCTTAAAATTTACTAAACATGTAATAGCCAATGTGATCTCAAGCAATGTAATATTTGAAAGAAAAATACAATTTTGTGGCAGCACTTTTTGTAAACAGGTATTTCCATGTTTCAGGAGTTGTTCTGAATTGTCACACTGAATAAGGGAGTACTTGCTAACAGAAATAGGTAGAAGAACAGAAAGCAACATATACGTATGGCTAAAAGATACGTGCTTTCTACAATGATTAAACAAGCAAGAAAGGCAATTCACGAGAAAGTTTTGATGACATTTTCAATCAAAAGTCATTGCAGAATTTGCCATTCTTTTTTTAATTTAATGTGCAACATACTACTTATCAACATACACAGAGAGAGATACAGCAAAGATCTTAATTGGCACAATGAAGATTAGGATGTTCAAAGCAATGTCAGTAACTGCTTGTCTTACTATCTTAAAAGAGCTGCTGCTCAGAAGACCTAGGTGGATTACTTCTCAAGTGTTTCCCAACTTTCTACCTAACCAGGAGCTGCCATAGCCAACCAAAGCAGAAAACAAAGATAGTATTGCCTTTGCTAGGTTGTCTGTTCATCAGCCTGGAAGAACAAAATAGATCTGCTCCTACTGATGTACAATTCTTGCTCAGCCAAATGCAGGTGGCTCAAGGCTCGTTCCTGCTGTCAGTTTTACTCATTATTGTTTAGTGAATGAGGGACTAGTGCATGACATTGGCTGTAGCTATTCTAGTCTGGCTCTCTGGAAAATGAGGGGCAGACAGAAAGGTTAAGCAGGGTACTAAAGAAAGATCTTCTCATTCACATTGCCATTTGTTAACATATGGTGTCTTTCCTAGTTCTATATTATGAGAAAAAACTTGTTTATTCTGTGAGGGATACGACTAAGCGTGCAATACAAATAGTAATGAACTGAAGATGTAAAAAGATGGTGACAAATGCAAGCAAGCAGGTTCAGTGTCTACCATACAGCCGGAAATATGATCGGGCTATTAAAAATCTAAATATGGAATTGTAATACCACCATTAATCAAATTTAATTGAATTCCTCAAATCATTCTTTGTTAAATACTGGAATTTTTTAAAAAAACTGTGATAATATACATTAGTTACTCCAGAGAACTTTCTTCATCTACCACTAACTAAACAGTCCTTTATTTAACATATCCTAGAGACAAGGATTTTACTCTAACATGTACTTTCCTACTGTAGAAAAAAAAATTCCTTTTCTTCACTAGGCAAAACATGGTACCATCATATATCATTGTGCCTTTTATATATAAAATTTGTAATCTTGCTTGGGAGTAAAAAGTAAAAAAACAAAAATGAAGATTTTGCATAAATATCAGAATGGCAAAGCCAAGATACACACATAGAAAACGTTCGCCCAGGAATTTAAGAACATCTCTCTTTATATAATTTATTTTTCAAAATCTATTATTCTGTAACTTAGTAAGAGAGCTGTTTCCCCCCTCTATATCCCAGAGCAAAAGACATACTTTGTCTCTGATACTCTCTTAAACATTATGATCTAAAAAATATTTTTTTAAAAAAATAGAAATTTAGCATATTGACTCACACAACCCAAGATGTCAGGCCACTGCAGTACCTTCATATGTTAATTGTATAAATTCAAAAAAACCACAAAAAAGGTAGAAGCAGGAGTGAAATACCTTAAAATAAAGATTTCTCAAATTTTCATCACCCTTTAAATGTTTTAATAATCTGCAAAATATTCAGTATTCAAATGAGAAAATGCAAACAAAAATGAAAGACACATTGCAGTGGCACAAACTAATTTCTTTAACTTTAAAACCACACTCTCAAATTGCATGATTTTATTCAGAAATTTCAGAATACAATTTCCTACTTGTTAAGATTTTGGTTCACAGAAATTCTTATAAACGTAAGAATACTTTGCTTCCACAGTATAATGTTCATCATGGAAAAACTTGCAGAAATAGTCTTTTGACCACAAATATTTTTAAACAGTTAGGCTGTAATTCTTTATAAACATATTGGATTTTTTTCTACAAAAACATACACAAAACAACACCATCAGACTTAAAGCCTACTGAAGGCAATGGAGCCAATTAACATCAACTTTCCCCAATTTTTCATCAAAACAGGAGAAGGCCTTTGTCAAGACTGAGTCCAGGCTGTAAAACAGCCTCATTTATAGGCCTTCCAATTCATTGGAAATTTCTCCTATGCAGACCCCACTAAAGTGAGAGAAAATAATATACTGAGGCTGTGGAAATCCTATTGTTCCTGGCAGATTATCCCATTATAAGTATCCAAAATTGTATGGATTTTCCTTTTTTCACATAAGAACTTGTACCCACTTGAATATTTCCTATGGTGACTATTTTGCTATTTAATGTCATTGTCTTTAATTTTAAAACATGCATTTTTATTTTAAAGAGTAATAATCGGAGGTTAATTTAGGTTCTGGTCACTTGCCAATTAAACTAAATTATAACGATGGAAAATTAATGCTGAACAATAAAGTACATTTAAAACTGAGGCCATATTCTATCAAAGTTAAGTACTTCTTAATCTTATCATTTTCCATGGGAAAAGGTTATACATGTGGTTAACTCATCCAAGGAAATTAATGGAATTTAAATTCCCTTTAAGATGAGCTGTTTAAGGTCCAATTGTTGGTAGTAATTGCAGGATACAGGTAGAACTGGAACCAGATTTCTGTTAATAAACAAGGTAGTGGTTCTGCCCAATGTTGTTATCTTTTTTGTTATTATCTTTTATTAAAAGAATCACTACAGTTAAGTAACCCATGTAGTCATTAACAGAATCTGGCTTCCCCCATGACACAAATGTCATAAATGGCATTCACATGACCCCATGATGCTGTAAATGTCATAAATATACTGGTGTACAGGTAGCCAAGCAACTGAATTTTGATCATGTGACCATGGGGATGCTGTGTCCTAACTGCAAGGACCAGTTGTCCATTGTTTTTTTCAGTGTCATAACTAAATGAATGGTTGTAAATTAAGGACTACCTGTACTTTTAAATTCAATGCCACATATTTTTAAAGTTTCAATGGGGACAAATCTCACAGTTCTGAAGTTACCTGAATAGTTTTATTTAAATCAGATTTCTATAACCCCTTCAAATATTTTTAAAATGTTTTAATTTAAGTATATTTAGCTTTTGTCTGAATATTATTAATGACTTTCAGTATTTATTTTACAAATGTTTTTCAACGGCTATTTTCAAATTTAAAAATGCTTAAGAATGAACAAAAGAAACAAAGCAACATCTGCAATAATGGAACTGCTTAGGAGAAAGGAAGCTTTCAAAATATATGATGCAAACTGTATTGGATCACATATTCCCTCCAACCAACAGTTATACGTTTTTAATTAGATATTAGGGAATTGTTTTAAGCATGTATCCAAGTTCGGTACACCAGTATATTTTACCCCCGACATTTTTTTAAATTAAGAACAAACAAAAAAAAAAACCCAGACCATTTGAAAATGACAAAATATATCCCATCAAGTTTCAATTTTTTACTTATGGTCGAAAACACATGAAATGTGCTTCAAATGCATAAAAATCACAGTGGATTAGCAGCAAAGGAGATGGGGAGTTCAAGGACAATGTTTATCATTCACATTGTGATTATTTTGCACACTGAATGAAAGATAGTTATTTTACTCTTCTAAAAAACCCTTTGACATCATTGTTTTAGAAAAGAAAACCCCCAAATATCATTAAACTCAAAATGCATTACTCTTCTTTATGCACAAAAATGAAATTATGGCAGCAAAAAAACCCTAGTAATAATTAAGTTTGTAAACTGTGTATCAACCGCTCTCTTTTTAATTTTTTGTTGTTGTTCTTATTCCCAAAGTGCAAGCTGCAAGTTTCCCATAAGCCTTCAGTAGTGCTTTTCTTGTAAATAATCCTTCATTTTGTTTGGCAAAGGCAGTTTCTGAATCAGATCTATTCTAGTGTACTGACGTATAACAAATCGACACAGATACTGCAAGGAACGCACTTGCATGAAACGAGATACTGGATTGGTTAGTCTCACTGGGTAAGTTGTAGATCCAGGTAATCGAGATCTCGAATAGCAAAATGCACCATTTTCAGAGTCCCTAATTGAGTGTTCAATTAGGTCAACTATAGAAGTATGTCCTTCCACATCTGGTTGTTCGTAAAAGCTAAACCTACCATTTGAATGCTCAATTCTAGTATGAAGTGTTTTACCATGAGAACGGAAACTCAGACTTAAAAGGTAACGGTCGTCAGAGCTGTCTCGCACAAGAAATGAACCGTCAGGAACATTAGCCAATTTTCCCTCGGCTTCCCATCGTGTAATTGGACCCCAGTACCATCCTTGTTTTGCCAGTTTTTTTAGTTCTTCTGTGAGACTTGTTACAACCATCGGGCCACTATTTTGTACAGAATCGTAGACTCTTGCAACTCCAGGCGCAGAGTTAGGATCAAAATTCAAATGGCAGCGCATACTTTCAGCCACATGAGCATCTGTGCCATTCAGGCTGTTAAAGTTCCTTTGGATTTGATTATTCTGTATTGGAGGTAGCAATGGCGAGAGCGGAGGAACATCATTAACTCTTGGACTTTGCAACATGATTCCTGTTGTACCAATCAATAAACCATTTACTGCTTGGTCCACAAAGATATCCGGAGCAACTACTACGTCTTGATTCACTGAACCCTCTTCTTCGTGAAATGTACTACTACCCATCTGAGAAGAAACAGTTGAAACCTCCATGGGTGAGGAACTATCCAGACAGTAACTACGTGATCCTTCCAAAGGATACATTCCCTCATCTAAAGGCACAGTGTACTGAATGTAGTCCTGAGGCATAAGTCCAATAACTACAGGCACGTGTTCATCAATATGAAGATGCAAATCTCCATTCTGAGATTCTGTACTTTTGAATGCACTGTTTTGTTCGTGGAACCTGCTGTCTGGCTGCAAGTCGTGGAAATCTTTACGAACACCATTCAGTGCAGGACTTGGGTTTGAAGAGTGGACCAAGGCCTTTACTTTCACTTCCATTTTTATACATGTTTCTTCTGAGTTTGTTGGCCGAAGGGGCCATGGTGTTGGACTGTAATGGTGGTTTCGGAGGGATGTGGATCGAAGAGGTCTTTGAGCTCTTACATCTTTGAAAGCTATTGGAGCAGAAGAAGAAGAAAAGGTATCTTCATCAGCAGAGCTCACGGATGGCGTGCTCCCCTTTCCACCTTTTTGCTTCTGTTTTGCTGAAAGTCGTCTTTTTAATGTACCCATTAAGCTTTCAGGCTTTGATCTGTTTTTGCCACCTTTCTCGTCTTCGCTGTTGATGTCACAACTAGCCAAATCTTTACTATAACAGCTGGCAAACATGGAGTCATCTTTTCCAAAATCATTTAATGATGGCTGTGCAACCACAACGAAGTCACTGTCATCTTTGCTTTTATTTAAGTTAAAAGATTTGCGGATGGTCTTGAGACTAATTTTCTTCATTGTGAAATGCAGCAATTCTGGAAGGGTTTTTATTTATTCTTTACTGTTCCAGAGATCTGTCCCTAAAACGTATGAAGCAGATGCTTCCACATTGATGCGTCTTATCCAGACTCATTAACTCTCAAGACCCATTTCCTGAAAACAAACAAACAAAGAATAAATTTCATGCAGGATATGATTTGTATAGTAGATTAGATTAGTAAAGAAATTTGAACAACCAAAATAGAAACTAACAAAATCAGCAAAGCACAATTAATATCAACATTATTAATGATCAATAAGGGGGTAATTTATTCAGCAAAGTTTATTTCATATATTATGTTAAGCTTTGTTCTGTTGGTTTATTCTTTGTTTCTCATATTTTGGGTTAGGACATATTACAGTTCAGACAACTGTCATCAAACTGTACATTCACATATTTCATAGCTATTATTTTACATCATTTTTCTTCTGTTTCTATTAGCTTTAATACTATAGTGCTAAAATGACCAAACTGGCAAATCTCAGTTGGTGCCTGTCCAATAAATTGAATTTTAAAATATGCTTTTTCTTCTGATTATAATCTGAAAGAAGATAACCATTTCATTGTTTCAGACACTTATTAAATTTGGCAAGTATTTTCTATAATCATCCCAAATTGAAGAGGCTTATGGTTAAAAGCATTAGCCTATAATTTGTTTGGATGTCCAATCTGATAGGCATCTGGACCTCACACATGTAAGGCCTCTCTAAGAAAAAATGAGGCAAAGAAGAAAGCCCAATAAGAAAAAGGAAATGCAACTCTGTGATTGATAATTTTGCTTCCAATAAGCAAATTACTTTACACAAGCTCTCTTTTTCATGTCCAACAGCCATGTTCTCTGGAATAATATAAATAATTGCAGTAATAGTAACTGTAGAAAATATATTAAAGGATATATACAGGATATATATATTAAACACCATACAGTAATACAAGTCAAAACCAAATCACACTATATATCCAAAATTCTAAGACATGCTAACCACAGCGTGCCCCTCCAATGTACTCGAAAACAAGATATTGAGAGGGAATTACATAACTATGAAATGTGTTATTGCTTATAAAGAAGTAGCAGTCATGGAGATAAAAGATTCAATTACGGTATGTAGGAAGAGGATTAATACTATTTCTTTGTGCCAGGCTCCTTTTGAAAACTTCCTTCTCAAAGCTGGTATTGTGTCAGGAAAAAATAGCTATTGATACAGCTTTTCTTCTACATAAACAGCTTTAGGGAAAAGGCTGACGAGTCAAGGCATGGCATGGTATAAAAACTTACGTCCTTTTTTATTACTATTTAAATTATATATTTTAGCAGTAAAGAGGCAAGCTATAATGATTTACTAATTTATTGCATCTGAACATCTCTCTCATATATCATATCTGCGATTTTAATGCTAAGTTAAAATATATATTTGGAGGGCTATTAGTTTTACTGCAATTGTGCCAATTTACTTAATGAGTAGATATAGAAAATACCAAATTGATTTCTAATACAATTCACAGTGTGAACCACAATGTGAAACACATACACTTATCTTATTTCTTTAATGGCTCTAAAATGACCCAAGAGCAAGTATTCACAATATCATTATCTGCAGAGCAACCTTGTATATGCCAGGAAGTTTGGATTACCTCTGAGAGACAATGCCTTGTAAGTAATTTCAGCTGTAATCCAAAACCACTGATAGTAAAAACAAACAAACAAACCTATAGTAATTGGATTTGGCTTTCTGCTTACAAACTATCAGCTTACATGTTTAGTATATAACTTTGCAAGTAACGTTAAGACCCCAATGATTTTTCAAGTATGCCTAAATGAAAACTGCATGTTTGTATTAAAATGAAAAGAACTACCTAGCTATTGAGACTAGCTACACTGGAAAAATTAATCAATACTTTCCTGTTTAAACTCAGTGCAATGATGGTGAAAAATATCAAATACAAAACTTCAGGAAAGTTTCAGGAGAATCTTAGTGGATTAGGAAAAATTCTCAACTTCCACATAGTCAATAATAGAAAACAAATCTGGGTTGCCTATCCTACTAAACTGTGGCTACCATTAGTCATTCCACTATTATGGCCTAGATCGGGGTCTACAACCCCTGGTTCGTGGACTGGCACCAGTCCACGGCATACCATCAACCGGGCCACCCAAACAAGCAAAGCTCCATCCACAGGATGCAGGCAGCATGTTAAACCATACCCCCTCCAGTCCACAGAAAAACCTTTCTCCATGGAACCGGTCCCTGATGCCAAAAGGTTGGAGGCCACTGGCCTAGATGTTTTAAAGTAATTCCTCAAAATCTGTAAGAATATTTGAAATTTTGCAAATCCCATTCTGAATTTTTGCAAGCCTGAAGAAAATACATGGAATACTGGCATGCTCATGCAATAGGTTGTGGTTCTCATGAGAGCTGAGCCACATTTAATTTTTTCAGTTTTAAAAATTATTTTAAGCAACATACATACATACATACACACCCCATGCTAGTCTCATTTGTGACAAGCAGTATTATGCAAAACAGAGAAAAGAGTAGAAAACAACAAGCAAAATGAATTAAATACATTAAATATCAATCCAATTCGTTATAATTTTCCATATCTTTCTATCCTTGCAAACCATCCTTGCTTCCAATGTACTGCAGGTACTTGTTAGCTGTGGGATGCAGGTAAAATATGGCTAAGTTCTCATGAGAACCACAGCCTATTGCATGAGCACTCCAGCATTCCATATATTTTCTTTTTGCAGGAATTGGGATTTGCAGAATTTCGAATATTCTGACTTACCCAATAGTTTCTAGTTTAGGGATCCTAGCTTCCACAGAATCATATAAGCATGCTTGTGGCTCTTTATGTAGAACTGGGTTTCATTTGTGCTTGTGGCATTCTGGCTGTAATTTTCAAAATTGACCAGTGCTATAATTATTATTGGTAGGAAATGCTACCATGTGACATAAGTCCAGTTATGTCTGAAAACCCAGTGTATGTCTTCCTATTTACTAAAAAAAAAAGTAGAATAATATTTTTAATTTATTTATGGAAGTTTGTGAACACTATTGGAGAAGGAATATTGCTCCAGCAATGTGTTATAACTCCTGCTTTAGGATTATTTCCATAAAAATATCTTTAGAAAGGTTAGACATATTTCAAAATAATAACAAGCACAGACTTTGTAAAACAAATGCCATAAGGTCCTGTGCATAGCCACTGACAGCCTTGCAACACTGCAACTAACTGCAATTTTTAAAGATTCTTCCAAATTAGCCATATAATTTGATCTGGTGTCTTTTTTAATCATGTAAGTACAGACATTTTTTTAATACAAAAGTTATTACTTGTTATATTAACTATTTATTATCAATAATAGTTTCTGTAATTAATAAGTGCATAATCATTTCTTGTAAATTATTTAAATATTGTGATACATTATTAGTAGAAATTAATTAACTTTGGGGCCCTAAATTTTATTTTGCTTAAGGTTCATGCAAACGAAGTGCCACTGCACTCAATGCTTCTTTTAAAGCAAAGATTTCCATGGTGTCTAAATCTGCCTTCAAACTGTTAACTATAATGTCTCCTATTAAATACCCAGATATTAAAATATGCATATGTCATCAGTCAGATCGTCACACTTCACCTCCACACAGCTTTGTTAAGATAATTTAGTTCTCTATCATCTCAGCACTGTTTTATTTGCTAAGATTTTTCAGAACTTTGAAAGCAAGTAACAGCCTTGCATGCGTGGCTGATTTTGAAAAAGCTAACCAGGGTCAGACTCGGATATGAGACCACCAGGAAATCCCAAGGCTACGAGGAAAAAAAAAACCTTAGAAGTAAGAGAGCAAATTAAAGCCACACTGTTAACTAAACAAACAGCTATTTCCATATAGTTCCCAAGACTATATAGGCAGTCCTTGACTTCTGACAGTTTAACTATGGTTCAAAGTTACAAATGCCTTGGGAAAAAATGATTTATGACCTCTATTCGCATATATGAACATCACAGCATCGCCACGGTCATATGACTGCAATTTGGGTTCTTGGCCACTGACTCACATTTATGACCATTTGCAGCATCCTGTAGTCATGTGATAACTGTGTGATTTGGCTTAATGACCGTGCTGAATTGTCTTTACTTAGCAATCATCACAAAATTGTTGTAAAATTACTCATCTTATGACCACAACAACTTATGGTGGAAATTCAAGTCCAATTGTGGTTGTAAGCTGAGGACAACCCATTGCTTGACTTACCGCATTGTGACAGCATACAGCACAATAAGACCAGTTTACTATTTGGATTGAAGGTTACCAGGAAATTCCGAAATTATAGCCCAGACCAGAAAGTTAAAAACAATCCTGAAGAACTCCCATATTTTTGCCAGGATAAATAAGTGGATGTGTAATTTATTGACTGGGTTGCATGCTGCTTTCATTACCAGACTAACTCTAGGTAAGAAGTATTCATTTTATTTATCTGTCAAATTTATATAGCTGTCCATCTCTCAAAAAGTTGGTGATAAGTTGATGCCACTTGTTTCTGATACTTTTGGTGTCAAAATTATGCTTGAACTTGGACTTGCAAACCTGAAGGCTATTATTCCATAAAGAAGATAATAATAAATAAAAATAAAGTAGATATCTAAATTTAATTTGAAATGAATTAAAAGTAAATTCATACAGTTAAAATGATTGCTCTTATTGTATTTTAAAATATCCCCAGATCTGGGGAGTTTATTCAAGGCTCTGTGGGTCCTTTGATTGTGTCTCTTTGTTCTGTCATTCTTTATCCGTTTTGAATACTGAATATGCAACTTAGGATATTCATCTATAAAATATTGTCAATTAACAGATATTGTTACATATTCCATGAAAGCACAATGCTTGAAAAATTAGCTTGCTGCTCATTCGGCATCTGTTTGACTGTTGACAGTGAAATGATTTTTATAAATGTCCGGAGTACGTTTTGTTTGCTTTATCATAAAATATCAAAGCAATTATAACTTGTTTTTTTTTTTTAAAAGCTCAACTAATAAAAAGGAAGAAATTTAATACGCCATTTGGATATTTTCATGTGGTTCCATATAAGAACCATCAGCAAATATAAGTGGACGTTGTTCACAAACAGCATTATCAGCACAATTCAGAAACAACTCAGTTGGGATAACTGTAACCCACAATTCAGGAAGCCTGGATCAAAAACAGGAATAAATAATAGGGTGAAATATTTCTTCCCTATTATCCTTCCGCCATGGATTGGTTTTAGAACAAAAACTCTATTCTGTATCTGGCTAAGATTGCCGATTACATCAAGCAGGAGAACTTTGAATTGGATAAATAACCATTTATGACACCATGGGGATCATTCATTTCTTAAAAATGAAAACCAAAACTTGATATCAAATATATGTTTTTATGTAGCATTTATGTAGCATTTTTATCAAGGGGAGGATTTATGTTCCCTTCCTCTTCCCACAACATATACACACATAACCCTCTTCCTCATGGATAAAAAAGGTGTTGTAATTTTAATCTGTAAACTATCCCTGTATAGAAAGACTTGATAGGGATGTGCAATCTGTTGCTTTTCAGATGCTGATATGGCCATGCTGGTGGGCATTTGGGAATATATTTCCACAATTCTGGAGGGCTATTTTTTATGCTTCACCAGCCTTCCTCTAATCAACCTTGTAAATCTTACAAGCCATTCAGAATGCAATTTGGTTAGCTATAGTATATACAATAATGCTGGATTAAATGTTCAGTAAAACTAACACAACTAAGTGTTATTGTTGACTAGTGAGGGACTAAACAATTGGTTAATTTAAGCATATTTTTTGAAACTCTTGAAAAAAAGAGAGGTCCTTGGATTTGTTCTAATGTTCTGTATTAAACTTATACTTTTACGGAAAGCCAACAAGGATAACCAGAGATTAGAAATTGAGCCCTATGAAGAGAGTCAGAAAGAGCTGATATATTTAATACTGCAAAAAGAAGACAGGGGAATCAGATAGCGCTCTTCAGATACCTGAACAGATGTCACATCAAAAAGGCCAGGACCTGTTCTTTATCATGGAAGAATAGATCTAAATCAGACATGTCCAAAGTCCGGCCCGCGGGCCATTTGCGGCCCGCGGCCCGGTTTAATCCGGCCCTCGAGCAGCCCTCCCTGCTCTATATAAATGTGGCCCTCCCACGGCCCTCCGGCAAGTCCCATGAGAGAGAGAGAGAGAGAGAGAGAGAGAGAGAGAGAGAGAGAGAGAGAGAGAGAGAGAGAGNTCATCAGTCAGATCGTCACACTTCACCTCCACACAGCTTTGTTAAGATAATTTAGTTCTCTATCATCTCAGCACTGTTTTATTTGCTAAGATTTTTCAGAACTTTGAAAGCAAGTAACAGCCTTGCATGCGTGGCTGATTTTGAAAAAGCTAACCAGGGTCAGACTCGGATATGAGACCACCAGGAAATCCCAAGGCTATGAGAAAAAAAAAAACCTTAGAAGTAAGAGAGCAAATTAAAGCCACACTGTTAACTAAACAAACAGCTATTTCCATATAGTTCCCAAGACTATATAGGCAGTCCTTGACTTCTGACAGTTTAACTATGGTTCAAAGTTACAAATGCCTTGGGAAAAAATGATTTATGACCTCTATTCGCATATATGAACATCACAGCATCGCCACGGTCATATGACTGCAATTTGGGTTCTTGGCAACTGGCTCACATTTATGACCATTTGCAGCATCCTGTAGTCATGTGATAACTGTGTGATTTGGCTTAATGACCGTGCTGAATTGTCTTTACTTAGCAATCATCACAAAATTGTTGTAAAATTACTCATCTTATGACCACAACAACTTATGGTGGAAATTCAAGTCCAATTGTGGTTGTAAGCTGAGGACAACCCATAGCTTGACTTACCGCACTGTGACAGCACACAGCAGAATACGTCCAGTTTACTATTTGGATTGAAGGCTACCAGGAAATTCCAAAATTATAGCCCAGACCAGAAAGTTAAAAACAATCCTGAAGAACTCCCATACTTTTGCCAGGATAAAGAAGTGGATGTGTAATTTATTGACTGGGTTGCATGCTGCTTTCATTACCAGACTAACTCTAGGTAAGAAGTATTCATTTTATTTATTTGTCAAATTTATATAGCTGTCCATCTCTCAAAAAGTTGTTGATAAGTTGATGCCACTTGTTTCTGATACTTTTGGTGTCAAAATTATGCTTGAACTTGGACTTGCAAACCTGAAGGCTAATATTCCATAAAGAAGATAATAATAAATAAAAATAAAGTAGATATCTAAATTTAATTTGAAATGAATTAAAAGTAAATTCATACAGTTAAAATGATTGCTCTTATTGTATTTTAAAATATCCCCAGATCTGGGGAGTTTATTCAAGGGTCTGTGGGTCCTTTGATTGTGTCTCTTTGTTCTGTCATTCTTTATCCGTTTTGAATACTGAATATGCAACTTAGGATATTCATCTATAAAATATTGTCAATTAACAGATATTGTTACATATTCCATGAAAGCACAATGCTTGAAAAATTAGCTTGCTGCTCATTCGGCATCTGTTTGACTGTTGACAGTGAAATGATTTTTATAAATGTCCGGAGTACGTTTTGTTTGCTTTATCATAAAATATCAAAGCAATTATAACTTGTTTTTTTTTAAAAAAAGCTCAACTAATAAAAAGGAAGAAATTTAATACGCCATTTGGATATTTTCATGTGGTTCCATATAAGAACCATCAGCAAATATAAGTGGACGTTGTTCACAAACAGCATTATCAGCATAATTCAGAAACAACTCAGTTGGGATAACTGTAACCCACAATTCAGGAAGCCTGGATCAAAAACAGGAATAAATAATAGGGTGAAATATTTCTTCCCTATTATCCTTCCGCCATGGATTGGTTTTAGAACAAAAACTCTATTCTGTATCTGGCTAAGATTGCCGATTACATCAAGCAGGAGAACTTTGAATTGGATAAATAACCATTTGTGACACCATGGGGATCATTCATTTCTTAAAAATGAAAACCAAAACTTGATATCAAATATATGTTTTTATGTAGCATTTATGTAGCATTTTTATCAAGGGGAGGATTTATGTTCCCTTCCTCTTCCCACAACATATACACACATAACCCTCTTCCTCATGGATAAAAAAGGTGTTGTAATTTTAATCTGTAAACTATCCCTGTATAGAAAGACTTGATAGGGATGTGCAATCTGTTGCTTTTCAGATGCTGATATGGCCATGCTGGTGGGCATTTGGGAATATATTTCCACAATTCTGGAGGGCTATTTTTTATGCTTCACCAGCCTTCCTCTAATCAACCTTGTAAATCTTACAGGAGTAAAAAAGAAAGCCATTCAGAATGCAATTTGGTTAGCTATAGTATATACAATAATGCTGGATTAAATGTTCAGTAAAACTAACACAACTAAGGTTATTGTTGACTAGTGAAAGACTAAACAATTGGTTAATTTAAGCATATTTTTTGAAACTCTTGAAAAAAAGAGAGGTCCTTGGATTTGTTCTAATGTTCTGTATTAAACTTATACTTTTACGGAAAGCCAACAAGGATAACCAGAGATTAGAAATTGAGCCCTATGAAGAGAGTCAGAAAGAGCTGATATATTTAATACTGCAAAAAGAAGACAGGGGAATCAGATAGCGCTCTTCAGATACCTGAACAGATGTCACATCAAAAAGGCCAGGACCTGTTCTTTATCATGGAAGAATAGATCTAAATTATAGAAAATGAATTCAGCTGGGATGTTAGGGAAAAGCATCTCAAGAGTAAATACATTTCAACAGTGGAATTACCCAGACTCCTAATCAACTGCTCTTTACTACATGCATTCAAGGAGAGGCTTGATAACCATCTCCTGGGGATGCTTGAACTTTGATATTTAAATTGATTCTTGCCAACAACAGATGATTAAATTTTTAGCTTACATGGCTATTTCTTCTTAAGGATTCTACTTTATCTTTTATAGAAAAATAATAATTGAAAGTATCATTAACAGAACTTCTTTTTCTCTGGCACTTGACTTGAAAGCTATTAACATGCATGCTTTCCCAAGCGAGAGGAGCTGTTCTTCCCTTATCCAATTCTCTTTACTCCTGCTGCAAATGAGGCAAATGAGAGCAAGCAAGACACAGAACTCACAGAAAGATGGTAGCTCTTTTTTTTTTTTTTTAAAGAGCTACATAAAATAATGTTTAGTTTGCTATTACATAACACATAATAATTTCATCATAATAAAAATGTGTGAGCTGGGCACACAAACTAAACAAATAAATAAAAGCTGAATGGAGAAATCAAAGGATTATCTGATTGTGGGACTTCTCCTAGAAGATTATTCAGATAACACGGAGGAACCCTTGAAATTGTCTGCAGTGATCCTTAAAAAATAACAGCACCTTGGTACTTAAAACAGCAATTTAGAGCAGTGTTTCACAAAGCATCCCTCCAATTTGTTCACATAGCCCTAATATTTAAGGTGAGTTTCTGGCAAAACTGATAATGATCATCAACCAACACAGAAGTCTATGGTTAGATGCATACAGAAGGAACTGAAAGGTTAAAAAGATGATGATGATGATGATGATGATGATGATGATGATGATGATGATGATGATGATGATGATGATGATGATGATGATGATAGAGTTGGAAGGGACCTTGGAAGTCTTCTAGTCCAATCCCCTGCTCAGGCAGGAAACTCTATACCATTTCAGATAAATGGTTGTCCAGTCTCTTCTTAAAAACTTCCAGTGTTGGAGCATTCACCGCTTCTGGAGGCAGTTTGTTCCACTGGTTAATTGTTCTAACTGTCAGGAAATTTCTCCTTAGTTCTAGGTTGCTTCTCTCTTTGGTTAGTTTCCAACCTTTGCTTCTTGTCTTGCCTTCAGGTGCTGTGGAAAATAGCTTGACTCCCTCTTCTTTGTTGTAGCCCCTGAGATATTGGAACACTGCTATCATGTCACCCATCGTCCTTCTCTTCATTAAAATAAACATACCCAATTCCAGCAACTGTTCTTTATATGTTTTAGCCTCCAGTTCCCTAGTCATCTTTGTTGCTCTTCTCTGTACTCTTTCTAGAGTCTCAACATCTTTTTACATCATGGTGACCAAAACTGGATGCACTATTCCAAGTGTGGCCTTGGAATTATTATGGAATTAATGAAAAGTATACAAATACATGAGTTTCCTTAATTTATCTGAATGAAAACAAATAGCTCCATGGATAACCCTAATAAAAATTCTAACAAAAATGTCTACATTCTTGTCTCTTCATTTTTTTGCTTCCTAAATAACCTTATGTCAGAGCAGATGGATGATCTTGAAAAAGCGATGAGACATTACCCATGGCTTTGTATCCAAGTTAAAATAGATACTTAGCTACAGTGTTCGATACTGCTGAAATCCCAACTCAGTTACAAAGCTCAATGGTGTGACCTTAAATAAACTCTATTTTGTACAACTCTGCTCCAACTACTTTACTGTAACAATATATTGGGGCACTGGCATAGATATGCATGTTTATGTTTCTTTGTATGCTGCCAAAAAAGAAATGAAGGAACCAAAAAAGAAAAGAAATAAAAAGGAATGGGAATGGTATATGGGAAAAACTTGAGAGACAGGGCAAAGAGATGCTGCCTAGGAAATGGTCAGATAAGAGACAGCATAGTCCAGTTGGTAAATGGACAGGACAGGAAACTCAAAAAGGACCCTCCCTAGTTTCTCAACATGTAAAGGAGACCGCAAGAAAATTGTACTTTTAGACTTGCAAGATTCTATTAATGTAGCTTTACAATAAAATAGAATTAGGTTATCTGGTCATGTTTCCTATTATCTGGTAAGGCTGACAGGAATAGAAATCTATTTCTAAGTATTGTTCTTCAGTTCAGCTGCCAGAGTCTTCTAAAGAAACAGCATAGTCTATTCATGTTTTTGTCTATACACATTGTATCTAGATTGTAGACAATTTGCACGCAACAACAAATACTGGCTTATTATGTTTGAATTAATAGGCTGATGCATACTCCTCACTATTTCTTGTCTGTCTTCCACTACTAGCAGGGAATAGTTACACAAAACAGGAATCCCCATATGTGGTTTGTTTAGTACTACACATAAATCAAGATACCAAACTTATTATTCTTAAAAGAAGTCAAGATGAAGCCTGGTTTTAAATCCCAACATGTCAAGGAAGGCTAAACAAAGTATACTTATGAATTTCCAAACTAGTTGTGCCAAAGAAGGAGTTAAGTGTGGATCAGTATACTTAATCACAACAGACATATGTGAATCATGTAACTATAAACCTTTATACTGTAGTTTCTCCAGAACATATCGCTTTAAAGTTCAATACATTATGCAACAATGAAGAATTCTATACCGAATTAGATAGCAAAGCAAATTCTATTTTTTCTGTGTCTGCATGTAAATAATTTTAAAAGGCTCCTAGACAAATCAATTTATAACATCATGCTTCGCTTCTTACCCCCATCTAAATCAGATACAGCCACTATACTATACTGCCAAAGATCTGCCTATTTAATGATTATTCCATTTCAAATAGCTGTAAGAAATTGCAACTGACTCACTGATGGGAGACACTATATACTAATACAGATTTGAATTTATGAAAATTAGTGAGTAATTTATGGACAACTCTTTGTTCCTCCTCCATTTACTTGTTTTTATTCTGGCTGTGAAGGAAAGCTTACTCATCTTTAGCTCTACCAGATTAAGAGCATAGTCTTCCCTGTGGAAACACAAGCTATTCAGAAATGCAAGCAAGCTACTATCTTTTAAAATTTATTTACAAGCTGCCTTAATTTCTAAGAACATCGTCTTAAAAACACTACTAAGAGAAGAAATAAGCAATCTGGTCCCTTCAAAAGTTTAGAATTTCTAACTGTTAATGCTGCTATATTATGATTCAAAATCAGGATGCCTAGACTGAACTAGCGTTAACTGAACAAAACTTACATTTTTAAACACTGTGCAGCATATCTGCATAAATTATTGCTATTATTTAAAAATAATTATAACTGATGTTTGTAAAGCCATCAGCATTTTGTTATTTATTAATCAAATTTATATAGCCACACATCACACAATAAGTGACTCTGGGCAGTATATAATAATCAATAAAAAAGGATATTGTATAAAAAACCCATTTAAGAATAGAAAAATCAGCATTAAAATGAAAATGATTAAAACTCAAAATATACATATAACCCCAATCTAAAGCCATCTAAACAAATCTCCGATAGCATGGGAACACCAGGCCTGATAGCATAATCAGGCCTTGAGGGATTTGCACAATAAAAGGCTAATATAATTGGGAGGAGAGGGTCCCTCAGATAATTCAGTCCTATGCCACAAAGGGCTTTAAGGATTAAAACCTTTAAAGTGCCTTCAATTGGATCTGGAAGCAAACTGGCAACCAATGCAACTCACTCAGGGAAAACAGATGAGTAATATGAGCTGTCTTAAGAGCACACATAACTGCCTGTCTCATTGCATCATGTACTTCCAAATGCTCTTCAAGGGCAGCCTCATGTAGAGGGCATTACAAGGGTCCAATCTGGAGTTGACTAGGGCATGCGTGACTGTGACCAGAGACTCCCCATCCAGGAATAGATGCAACTGCTGCACAACTCAAAGCTGTGCAAGGTCCCTACTAACCACAACTGCCACCTGGTCCTTGAGAAGAAATTGTGAGTCATAGGAACACCTAGATTGCACACTGGGTCTGTCTGGCATAGTGTGACCTCATCCAGCACCAAAGATGGCATAGTCCTAGAACTAGTAGATCCCCAAACCTGGAGCTACTCAATTTTGCCAGGATTTAGCTGAAGCCTGTTGTTCCCCAACCAGATCCTCATAGCCTCCAGACATAAGGTTAAAGCATTCATAGCATCGCTTAGCCAGGAGTATAACTGGATATCATCAACATACCGATGATACCTCACCTCATAGTAATAGATGAGTTTATCCAGTGGCTTCGTTTAGATGTTAAAAGGTATGTTCAAAGGAAGGTTTCATCTATAGATTAGATTAGATTAGATTAGATTAGACAGACAGACAGACAGACAGACAGACAGACAGACAGACAGACAGACAGACAAGATAGACAGACAGACAGACAGATATAGAACACACCATAACAGACAGATTTTCCAGAGTTGTGTTCTTTTACTACTGTTTCCCTTCCTATCCTTGTTTGTTTTTGAAAATGCCCCGCTGGCGGTATGTGAGCGGGGTCCCCTCCGGCACTGTCTGCCTCCTCTAGGAGGAGCCATGAGGCACCAGAGCACCACAGCCAGAGCGTGGCTTGATTGGCTAGGTCAGACCATGTGGTATGGAAGTCGATGATGGTGGTGGGAGACACATAAACATGGAGGCCATCTTTCACGAGAGGGTGAGCAAGCCTTTTGTCTTCCCTTACAGAGTTGGGGTGTGAAGTCAAAAAGAGGCGAAGTGAGAGGAAAGAAAGGCAGCTGGCGTGGAAGCTTGCCCGACAGCGAAACTTTGCTGTTTCAGTTCTTTGGCTAGTTCAAAGGCTGGGATGTCTATGAAAATCTATTTTTAGTATTTTATACTTTATATTCAAACTGCAGAGGGGAAGAATAAGAATAAAGGCAATGGTAAATTAAAATAAATCTGTTCACTGACAAAGTTTCAACTTTAATTTGTTTCAAGTCAATATCCATATTAAACTCCAAATGTAAAATTTTCCACTTTGTTTGACAACTTCTTAAAAATAATTCAATCTTTTACAAGCAACCAAATTTATACATATTTGGTGATGGAATGTATGGATAACTTTGAGGAAAAGGGAGTGGCACTATTGCCTAGTAAACCATCAAACAAGGCTGGCAAAGCCCATAAAAGTTTAACAATCAAAGAAAAAAAAACTTAAGAAGAGCCTGCCCTAATGGATCTAGCAGTTAAAAATGGCAGGCAGAAAATTTGTACTTTCAGATTTGCGAGATTCTGTTATGTAGCTTTACAATAAATGTAGCTCATCCAGTCATGCTTACTATCCAATTTACAGTTCAAATGAACTGTAATACTGAGAATTAATGGCAGAACAGATACAGAAATATAAATTATGTATACAGGTAGTCTTCGGTTTATGAGCAGTCATTTAACAATCATTCAATTTATGATGGCCTTGGAAAGGGTGTTTTCTGAACTGTAAAGCACTTCTGACCATAGTAAAAGTTCCTGATAGCTCGTTACCCCATCACACAACCATTTTAGACACCTGGAAATCTGCTTGTACTTACCACTGGCCAAGAGCCTTGCAATAATGTGTTCACTATTTGCAATCTTCTTTGCTGGCTTGCCCAGAAATCAAATGGGGAAGTTGGCAGGGCAGGTTACATGCTGCTACTCCAAGGCCCCTTCCAAACTTTTATTCTGCCAAGAGGATACCGTCTCATCTCTAGGGGCTGGCTGAAAGATCTGCCTACCAAGTGGAGCTCAGCCTCTCCATCAGGATGCAGAAAGGAACTTGGATCCCAAAGAAGGCTAGCAAACACCATAGTTCTTGTGATAGTTTAAAAGGCCCTTTCTCTAAATTGCATGATGAACTAAATTGCAAATGCACAGGTATAGTATAGGAGTGGTACTTTGCTCAATAGTAGCAACTGTGAGAGGGATCTTGGAGTCCTAGTGGACAATCACTTAATATGAGCCAGCAGTGTGCTGCAGCTGCCAAAAAGGCAACACAGTGCTAGGCTGCATTAACAGAGGGATAGAATCAAGATCGCTTTACAATGCCTTGGTAAGGCCACACTTGGAATACTGCATCCAGTTTTGGTCACCACGATGTAAAAAAGATGTTGAGACTCTAGAAAGATACAGAGAAGAGCAACAAAGATGATCAGAGGACTGGAGGCTAAAACATATAAGGAACAGTTGCTGAAATTGTGTATGTCTAGTTTAATGAAGAGAAGGACAAGGGGTGACATGATAGCAGTGTTCCAATATCTCAGGGGCTGCAACAAAGAAGAGGGAGTCAAGCTATTCTCCAAAGCACCTGAAGGCAGGATAAGAAGCAACAGATGGAAACTAACCAAAGAGAGAAGCAACCTAGAACTAAGGAGAAATTTCCTGACAGTTAGAACAATTAATCAGTGGAACAACCTGCCTCCAGAACAGTGGTTCTCAACCTGTGAGTCGGGACCCCATTTGGGGTCGATCGACCATTTCACGGGGGTCGCCGAGCAAGGCTGTCCGCCATTTTTTTTGTCCGCCATTTTTTTCCCCTTTTCCGGCGGGTGCCTTACCTCCCTTGGGCTGGGCCAGCTGGTGGTCGGCCTGCTCCGTCTCTGCCGCTTGCCAGCTACGCCTCGGCCGGCGCAGGGGGCGGAACCACGCATGTGTGGCGCTCCCGGGCAGGGAAAGTCCTCGACTTACGACTGGTTGGGTAGTCCTCGACTTACGACCGGTTGGGTAGTCCTCGACTTACAACCGGTTTAGTCCTTGACTTACAACTGGTTGGGGTCGCAGCATTAAAAAGGTTGAGAACCACTGCTCCAGAAGCAGTGAATGCTCCAACACTGGAAGTTTTTAAGAAGAGACTGGACAGCCATTTGTCTGAAATGGTATAGGGTTTCCTGCCTGAGCAGGGGGTTGGACTAAATAACTTCCAAGGTCCCTTTCAACTACTACTACTACTACTACTACTACTACTACTACTACTACTACTACTACTTCTTCTTCTTCTTCTTCTTCTTCTTCTTCTTCTTCTTCTTCTTCTTCTTCTTCTTCTTCTTATTATTATTATTATTATTATTATTATTATTATTATTATTATTATTATTATTATTATTATTATTTCCAATGATTGCAAGAAGCTGCCTGCAGCACAGTACATGGAGGCCTCAGTAGGAAGGCATTCCTCACGTTGGCTGGGCATGTCTACCGCTGCAGAAAAAGCCAAAGGCGAGTGAATCTGGTTATGGTGGGGCAGGTAGAGAGTCCAGGTCTCCCAGCATGGTGGGGCACAGAGTGTGCTTCAACACCACTTTGCTCAGGAAGATTTTGGTTACAGCTGTGGCTGTAACTTGAGCACCACCTGTATATTCTAGGAAATGTAATAAGTTGCATTTTTATCATTCCAGCTGCGCTGATTTAGTTAAAATACATTATCCTACAATCTAATAACTAATGTTCTTAGAGAGTTGCTAATGAAATTGTAGATGTTAATAAGCATCTAGAAAATTTGTATCAAGAAGAATGTTTTTTGGCAAATAGAGTTTATGATCTTGCAGTAGTATGCTTAACTTCATGGTACCTTTGAATGACTTTCTGTATTTCACTGAACTACAGTTTACAACATTCCTTACCATTAATAATGGTAAAAATTCAAGCATCTAAAGCAGACATGTCAAACACAAGGCCCGGGGCCCGAATGCGGCCGAAGCCATCCTGGAAACACTGAGGGTACGGCCCCCTCTGCCTTGGCCCTGGCTCAGGCCGGCCGGGAGCCAATGTACAATTTTGTGGTGGCCATCTATGCTGAAACGCATTGTCTTAGCTCCATAAGCCCCCCCCCCGCATGGCCTGAGAGGAACAGTGAGGCTCCTCCAGTGGACCATGCCTTGGTACATGCCCTGGTCCCACCCCCTTCTGCCAGAGACTCTCAGATCTATCCCACTCCTGCCCAGGCCCCCACAAGCACCCTTCATGCGAATGATGTAGAGCTGGCCACGTGCAGCCAGTAGGCCACATCCACGCCCAGCCAGTAGGCCGCATCCACCTGGCCCCGAGGGCAACCACAATGCTGATGCGGCCCTCAATGAAATTGAGTTTGACACCCCTGATCTAAAGCAATGTATCAACAAGAAAAACACACACGGAGTACACATTATTTTAGTGTTCAATTTCTCCATTCCTTTTTTTAATATTACTTAAATTCCATAATTGTTGCATGTGGAATCAAAACAATTGCAATGCTTCTATTGCTTTCTATTCCAAAAGTTGAGACACAAGGATAAGTTTTAACTGGCAGTTCATCATTTTGTAAGTGAAATACCTTGGTGTTTAATGAATGATCACAGATCAAGAACCACACCTATAAGTTTGTATTAGTTCACATACAATTGGCTTTTATATCTTAAGCTGTGAATATCAAAGTAATCAAGTAATCAAACAATATACATGCAGTACTCTTTTAAACGTTTATGAATCCATTTTCCCAAAGAAGGAAAAGAGATTATTTAACATATGCCTGGAACATCTTAGCACTGTCTATAATACACAGGAACAGGGCATTTGAATTAAAGGTAACACAGGTTTTACCAAATCCTTTTGTTGGTCACAAGAAGAAAAGAGTCATGTATTATTTATTATCTAGAAACACATCAGTGGGAGGATATATCATCGCTAGACTGGTCTTCCTGTACTTACTTGACTCAAACTTATGCCTCCCACTGAATTTAGCTACTTACAGCAACTTCATAGCTATAAAATTATCACCACCAGACTTTTTAGTTTGAAATGTTTTCACAGCAACAATTGTTTTATTATTTGAATAAAGTATCAGAGTATTTACCTGCTGGAAGTTCAAAGGGATGCATTTTATGAATAACACAACCGCCTTAGTTCAAGATAACAAATGATTATTTCTTTGAAATAGCTTAAAATAAGTATACTATGTTAAAAGTCATGCATTTGTCACCAGATAGCACTTACAGTACATGACGCTAACTGCCTTTCCCTTTAAGGTAATTTTATTGTTTGATGTTACTATGGATATAAAACATTCCATACATCAACTGATAATGGCTGACTTTGAAAAAGATAAAGTCTTGAACTTGATTAGTTCTTGGATTAAAAACCACAAAGAAATCCAGGACAGTGGAATACAGTAGGCTGGATGATTAAACAGATGAATGGCAAATCTTTATCATATTGTTGTCAAGAAAGCGACATAGATCTATCCACATAGTCACCATGGATTAAGCCTTACTCCAGGAAGACTGTACCTTAACTTGCTTCAACTAAAATGCTTGTTAAATAATTAACCAATAATTTGTTTTATAACATATCATATTATGTATTTCCAGTCAAATAATTTCCTTGAAGTGCCATTTCACTAATGTTTGATAAAATTATACTCATTCTATGTCCACATCAAGAAAGAATTCTACATCTCATTCTTTTATATCAGTAAATGAGAAATATTAAACATATTTGAGTACTTAAGTCTATTCCTGAAGCAATTCTACCTTTGCCCAATAAAATCTTTTCTGAAGAAAGTTGTATAGAACAGTACAATTAGAAAAAAGCTTTGCCAGTTAAATTTAGAAAGGCCATTTGCTGCATCTTGAGTTTTCTGCTATTTAAATAAAGGAGAGTAAAAATTATTAATCCATAATCTCAAATTTACTACATGAAACATTTCTAGTCTTTAATTAAAAATACTTAACACTAAACCTGAATAGTATTATACCATCGATACAATATTACCAGATAGCATTAAAGTTTAGCTTTTTCTGAAAGGTAAGTATATTCCAGTCTTTTTCCTTTATTTTTACAATTACACTAAAACTGTCAATATCTTTTATTTGTTTTGTATCTTTAAACTAGCAATTAAAAGAACTAAAAACAACATGTCCAATTATTAAAATGTAGAAAATAAGAATTTAGGAAGAAAAAAATTGAAAGAGCACATAAAAGTGCTTTGGAACTGTGATGTAATATAAAAACATTTAATAAATAATAAATGCATAAATAACTAAATGCAGATGAAGAAAAAGCAATTCATATGTCAATATAAATCATGATGTAGTGAGGAAGTGATATATAGAACAGAACACTCATTTTTGCTAAATGCAGGAAATGTAAGAAAAGATGAAAGTAGTTCTGAAGGGAGGCAGAAATGAAAAAGTATATATTATGAAAAAAAATCCCAATGCACTTTTACCATTTTTTTAGTTAACTATTTACCAGGTAATAAGCACACAACTATTATTCAGTTTTTTGAAGAGAATTGAAACTACAACATTTTGTCACTGGAAAAAATCTGTTTCCTCTCTGTATGCTCATATATATCTTGTGGGTGTGCCACTTATGCTGACCTTGTGCAACATCACAGGAAGTCAGGACATTTTGCTAACCAAAATTATCCCAAATTATTTTAAAGTTTACTTTTTAAATGAATCAATTTCTATGTCCCACCAACAGGAGAACCTCATCCAATATTTAAAAACTAAGGATGAAATTAGTCACCACCAGATGAACTTTACTTTTGCATAAATTCATCTCATTTATTGTATCTTCATTTATTTTATATTTAATTGTAGATTTTATTCAGTTTTTCCATCTTTGAACTGTATGATAGTAAAAAGACAACTAGGCTACCCATGATGCAACAAAGATACTTTATATATGTCATGGAAACAGAATGAAAAAAAATCTCCACTATAACTTTCTGTACTTGGTGCATCCAGACTTATTAAATTATAATGGCCATGCTAACTGGAGTAGAATCACAATTGCCTGGAAATTCTAGCTCAACTCAACTGGAAGATACAAAGTTCAGGCAGGTTATTCTCTCAGAACTGATTTCAGCTAACTCTATAGTACTAATAAGTGTGGTCTTTTAACACTTAGGTAAATGATACAATGTGATTATTTTTACAGATCTGAAAAACAGTATCTATTATATCTGTAAATGATAGTTAAATTCAAAATAAGCACAATTGTAGTATGTTGAGGAAGAGTAAGGTAAGATGAAGAATCTATGTTAAACATTAAAAACCAAAATTTGATCATGTAGTTATCTGAATGGTTTCCTAGAATTTTACAGGCCACAAATGGATGAGTTTACTGAACATATTGACATGATTTTGCTATTAAAAATATTTAAACTTATTTAAACATTGAATGCAAGCAAAGTATCTATTCCAGTACTAAGTCCAAGGTTTATAACCTTGAGCATTTGAATGGACAGTCCCTAGTTCCTGGATATGTGATTAATTCAAACTATTAAAGTTAACTAAAATCCGCACTGTATCATTTGTATGGGTACAGTAGCAACAGACTACTGTACCCATACAAATGATACAATGCGGATTTTACAAAGTAAAATTATTTTACAAAGTAATTATTAGAATGTAGAGATGAATCTTGGCAATGTATAGTATTCAGACTGCAAACACCCCAACCCTAAAAATATGTGTTCACACTGATATTAGGCTTAACTGCACACAATGCACATAGAAATGAATCAAGAAACTAAACAAGATCTAAGTTATGTTCTATATAGGCCATTTTATACATGACTCTCATCATACTATTTTAGCTTCACCAGAAGCCTTCCTCCTGTTAAAATTACACTAGCACATGAACTTTGATACGTGTTTTATAGATTGTTTTCAATTTTATATAAAGGCAAACACCCTGAAAAAAAAAACCTTCAGTAAAAGTAGAAATACAACTTTAGGATCACCTTCTACATATTTTATGCAGGATATTTACACAAAGAAAGTAACATAGTTTCACTGAATTTTGTACCATTTGGGCACCAGCCTTAGAGCCAACTGTCTCAACTAGCAAGTTAAATACACTTTTTCCAAGATGGTGTGCTGTTAATGAATGTTTACTTCAGAGAGATCATTGGACTCGGTTTGTGAGAGGCCTACCTTAGAACAAAATTAATTGTCTAGACTTCATTGTTTCTGATGTGTGAAAGAAGAAAGGAGGCTGGTATGGGGCTATATTTTGGATTCCCAGTAGGAGTTCTTCAGATCCTTCCACCATCAATCTCAGCCTGTTCCCTGTTCTCCCCGCCTTTCACCCTGCAGTTCAAAGGGGGTTCCCCAAATGAATAAAAACAGATAAAAGCACACCGCAGTTCTTTTTTCCCCCCCTCCCTTTGGCGCCCATACGAGTGCCTGGGACTTCAGAGGGTGGAGGAAGGAACATCAAGGATGGTGTTGAAAAGTGCTTAGAAGGTAAGCAGGAAGTTTATAAGCCAGACTTTTCCAGGTGGCCCCGAACTCCAAAAGGAACCCAAATCCAACGCTGCTCTTAGGGGCCATTCAACTCCTTAGGGCCCGGGCGCAGCCAACCTTGCTTATTTTGGCTGGGGATGGGGGGGGGCTGTTAGGAAGGTGGAGGCTGTAACACAGAGCCGGGAGAAAACCGCAGGACAGTCCCCTGGATGACCACGCTGCGCCTCCCCATCCCCTCGCAGGCGCCAGCAAAGCTCCTTCTTTTCTCTCCTCCACCCCCCCCCCAGGCCTCGGCTGTGCAGCTGCAACCCCCCGACAGAACAAAAGGGGGAACGAACGGGGCTGAGCAGGGATGGGCGAACTAAGGCCGAGAGTCAGGCCAAGCAGGAAGACTTCCACGCTGGAGGCCGTCGCTTGGCTTCATCGGGGCCTGAGTTTCCCCCCACCACCTCCCACAACCAACTCAGGCCTGGATTCCCTTTCTTGCACCGCACGAGCGCGCGGCTCTCGGACAGGAAGCGTAAGAACAGGAACCGCGCAGAAGAGGACTCACCGAAAGCAGCCAATGCCGCCGCCCGCCGCTGCTGCTGCTGCTGCCAGTGGCGGCCGTCGTAATGTGCTGAGTCCAGGCCGGCCGGGCTCAAGCGCCGGCTCCGCCTCCGCCAAGCTCCCTTCTCGTCTGCCGCCGCTACTTCCTCCTCCTCCTCCTCCTGCTGCTGCTGCTCCGTTGCAGCTTCCCCCGCCTCCTCGTCCTCCTTCCTCCTCCTGCGCCCTCCGTCTCCGCAGGGGCGCGAGGGGGGATGGCGAGGGCGCTACCGCCGCCGTCAGTTCACGTACGAGAAAGCTTCACAACGCGCCTGCCGTTTCAGGGCAGAAGGGACGGAGTCCAGGCCGGCCGTCTCCCTGTCGCGTTATTTGTTGTTTCGCCGTCCGCCGTCCGTGACGGACGGCCGGCCGCATTCCTTACGCCCCCGTCCCTCTGGTGTGCCCCGCTTTGCCCTCAGACGCTCGCCTTTTTCTTTTTGGCCAGTTTTACCTTTTCAGAGCAGCTGCTTTTCACACTCCCAACCTCAGCGCAGCCGCGCACTTTAACTGGGCAAAACATATTGTCACTGTTCGGTTTTCTTTCCTCCGTTAAGGAGTTGAGATCTCGTCCGACGCTGCCCGCGAAAGGGCTTGCGTTTCCCAAGACGCACAGTACTCCATGCCTGTCGAACCGCCTACATTTCAGTGGAGTTCGCTACCTTTGCCCATCTTTTCTGGAAATAATAAAGTACGCCTCTCTAGCTGTTCCCCTGCAAGTCAAGAAACGACCGTTAAAGGCTGGGCGAATTGACAGGATTACACAATGTTTTGTAAACTCTTAGTTGTTTTTTTTTTTTGATGGAACGCATCGTGCATAGCTTCACATGATTTGAAAGGGGAGGGAATACGAAGAGCTTTTTAACTATTCCTTCCTTGTCCGGGTTGGCTGACCTTCTCTAGATAGTTAAGACATAGTGGCTGTATAAGGAATTGCACGTTGTTGCTTTCTATTGGCTGCTAGCGTCAACTACGTTTCACTGTGGTATCTGTGGCAGCCTTTCTCAGGCTGATGCTCTCCAGTTGATTTTGACTACAATTCCCAGAAGTCAAAGTCAACATGGCTGTTAAATTGCAGGTTTAAAATTCTGGTAGTCGTAGTCAATGCTACGTATTAGGAGACTGCCAAGTTCGAAAAGACTATCTACTCTTAATGTTAGGAACAAAACGAAACAAAAAAAATCCTCAAAGCATTGATGGTTCCTTTTGCTACTTTAGATGTATCAAAGTATCAAACTGGAAACCAGAGTGAAAAATTATGGGCTATATATAACGTTAGAAATCTGATTCCTGCAATCTTTGGGGCCAATCTAATGTTTCCATAAAAATAGTTTTAAAAGTTTGAAATCTGAAAGTTTTCATTTTCCTGTAATTTCTACTCCTATATCTGCTGCAATTTTAACTCAAAAAAGTTCAAAGTTGTGGAATTAATGTTTTGGTTTGATTCTTAAGTCCTTTTGTTCATGTCTTTGCATGAGTTTATCCTTTTTCATAGTTCTCTGAGTTTAGCTGGTTTTAGCATTTAAAAATAGATTTTGCTGTTGTTTTTATTCCAACTGAGGCGTGGTCTCACTCAATTGGGAAGACTAAAGAGTTCAAAGAGAAGTAGTGGACATTTTGGAAAGAAATAACCATGTAATGCTGGATTTCTTGATTTGAAGGAGATAAATTGAGGTTAGTCAAATGTATTCTTAAAATAGATTTTAATAAACATTAATCATTTAATAAGTAAGAAAAGTATAAGTAAGTAAATAAGTAAGTAAGTAAGTAAGTGAAGTTAATAAGGAGCCAAATATCTGGAGAGCAAAAAAAGAGATAGCAAAAGCACAACAAATAATTCTATCAAGGGGGAAAATGTAACCCAATATTGAAAGCTAGTATGACTACACAAAACCTAAAATAAATAGAGACAGATGCAGGCAGTGGAAAGAAGTACTTTTGCAAGGAAGAATATGCAGAGATAGCCAGATTCCTAAAGATAATGTGAACAAAAGGTAAACTTTAGAGTAAACTAAGGTTAGCTGAGAAGAAATAAAAATGATTTCTTTGGATATGTTTTTAAATGAAAATGAAAAGAACTTCAACTACTTTATGAAGATGGCAGAAGTGTGAGATTAGACAGAAATACTCAATGATCTTTTCTAGAAAGCTGCATGATCCATAGGCAGTTGGGAAAACTGATCTGAAGGATTAATATTCTGTTTTGAGCTTGACAGAAACTCAATTGAGGAATACATGACCTTGAATGAATTCAAATCTCCAAGGGTAGGATTGAATGTTAAAGTACTGTAGAAACTTGAAGAACAAAGATTCCTTATTTTCACAAAAGGGTGGAGGGAGGGGACAAAAACAATGGGAAAAAGGGAAAAATTCTGAATTCCAATCAGTCTAATATCAGAACCTACCACCTAGAAAGATTAATCTACAACATATAAAAATGATTGAATCGTAGGCACTTTGAAAACAGCGTTCAACCAGCCGTCAATATGTATTTTGTTGTGGAGATAGAAACAACAAATTATCTTTTAATGGCATAAAACAACTACAGTGATCACTGGATTCTTTGCAATGCAAAGCAAAAGAATCCCAAAGCCCACAAGGCTACAGGTTAGGGTAAAAATGATACATAAGCTTACAGAAGCAGTATAAAGTATAACATGACCTTTATTGCAGGAATAAGGGATGAGGAAAACATGGGTTAATTTGCTATGGCCTGACTTGGCACTTCTACAATCTACTCTTCTAAAGATATTCCAAGCTTGCCCTTTCTACTGACTTTAGCACCTTCTAATGGGATCGATGTCCTTTATCATATCCATATATTGACTCACATTAGACCATGAAAAAGAAAACAACCTGATTTTTGTTATGCGTCTCCTTTACTTCCAGGGTCATCAGGTAGTTTCAGTTTGCTTGCTCTAATATGCACACCTGAATGGCTTGCTGGTTGAAGATATTGTTTGCAAACTACTCAAGAAGTTCATCAATATTTTTATTCAAATAATGCTCATCAAACTGGGAAAAGATAATAAGTAGAGATCCCAAGGATTTGTATTCTTCAACATTTTAATAATGTAGATGAAAAAGTATGATTGACTGAAAATATAAAATGAAGTTGACTACAGACATATAAGAAAGGCAAGGGATTAGAAACTAAATTCTGTACCAAGAGACTGAGGAAAATTGGTATGTGTAGTTTGAGAAAAAATGATTGAGGGGAAATGTCAAAGTACTCTTCACTTCAAGGCCTACTATAAAGAAGAGCATATTATAATAGATTTATGTTACAGAAAGACAATTTCCAATTGAGTATCAGGGAACTTGCCATTGTGGAAGAATTTTCATAGTGGAATATATCACTAATGTAGTGGTGTCTCCTCTTTACTGGATGTGATCAAGAGTTGTGGAGAGCTATTTGTTTATTGAATTTATATGCCACCCACCTCGCTATTAAGCAACTTTGGGTGACTTTTAAGCCATGCATTAGAGATTTTAAATTGGATTCCAGATAGTATGGAATCAGGCTGGATGGCCTTTTCTAACTTTCATGGTTCTATGCACAGATAATCCTTGTCTACCCATTACGATTGTAAGACATGATGGTTGTAAAGCAGGTCATCACATAAGTGACCCAATTTTACTTTTGTGGTAGTCATTAACCGAATCACCATGGTTAAATGAATCTGCAGTCATTAAGTGACCCACTACGGTTGTTAAGCAAATCCATTGTTTACTATGGGGCATTTTTTTGCCCCAAACCAGAAGTAAATGCCAGTTTTTGGCAAAAATATTGTAAATCACATCCATATGGCTGCAGGATGTTGCAAAGGGCCATAAATGCAGGCTGGTTAGTGAATGCCCAAAATATAACCATGTGATCATAATGGGGGGGCTCGCCTCTGGAACTTTGAAACAGGTCATAGTACCGGGGGAGGGGGTCTATCATGGTTTCAAACGATCTCTAAGCGACTAATCAGAAATCAAAGATTACCTATATGCAAACAGTAAGCTTTGCTGGAAGTATTTCAATTATATTTAGTCTTTTTTGAGTGCAGAACCTGGATCTACCAACTCCCTTAACTGCTGCATCACATTGGTGTGTGTGCATGTGGTACTTGCAATTGAAGAGTCTGTTTCAGAGTTTACTTGCAAAGCTGTTTCTTTTAAACCCATGCTACTCCTGGTCCAGAGATAGACCTGCTTGTGTTATATTTAACACTGAAACCTACTTTGGGGCATTTTCACAGGATGCATGTACAGATTTATCATGCATTTAATTTCAAGGCCACCCAAATCCAAGGTGAATCTGGGTAATTTACAAATTAAAAAGGAAATAAGTCACATCAGGAAAAAAATTTAAAAAAACCTGACCAGACGTTTGATCTAAAGAATCAAACAGCAAAAAAAAAAAAAAAAAAAAGCTAAAGGGGCTCAACCACCTGGGAGAACAATCAGGTCTTTAGCAGTATGTATGTATTTCCCACCTTTATTACTTTTAAAAATAAGTCAAGGTAGTAAACACACAATATTCCTTCCTCTTCCCTATTTTCCCCACCACAACAACCCTGTGAAGTGAGTTGGGCTGAGACAGGAAGACTTATCCAAAGTTATCCAGCTGGCTTTCATGGCTAAGATGGGACTTGAAGTCATGGTTTCTCATTTTCTAGCCTGGTAGCTTTCAGTTTGCATCTATATAGTTATCTATTCAAAAGAAATGGTATAGTTTGTGATTATTTTGAAAAGATATGTGATAAAATATTGGTAGGATTAAAAATGTTGATATTGAATTCAATCTGTGCATACATAAGCTTTCAAGATTCATTATGGTGTGTCAGTATATAAAGTAAAATAAATAAATTTGAGTACCTATGTGATTTTTAAATACTGTAGCCTATTGGCAATTCCCTTTTTAAAAGTTAGGTTTAAAATTACCCTTAACCTCTATTTTCACTTAATTGACTAGAGGCTAAAGAATCATGTGTAACATTCATTCATCATTATGCCACATGTCATTACTTTATATTCCCATCTGCATTATCCAGCTGTTTTTTTTTTCTTACAGCATTTGGATTGCAAATTTGCTGAACTGAATTTATTGTAAATTTGCATCAGAATGTGAATGGAATTTGTCTGAAAACATGTAAGATGCAATCATGCATATTTGTGAAAATTGCTAGGTGAAGCAAATAAATTCATCGGATACCTTCTTTATTTAGACCAGTTAAGTTAATAAAGCATCAAATTTGCACAATCAACCAACTATAAAAAAATTAATCTGTTAAGGTACCGGTAATTTTAAATTGTATTTAATATGTAAGAAACATGATATTAAATACTAACTTTTACTCCAATCTTTATTACATTATGATTTCTAAGGTTACTTAGGCATTTTAAAGAAATACATCTTAATTAGATCAAAAATATTTTCTAGTAAGAATGAAATACAGAAAGAGGAATCATCCTAATAAATCATCATTAAACATCAATTGTCAATGCAAATTTAATTTGTTGAAGGAGACTACAGACTAAAATACACTGGGCATTAATTTGCAACCTTATATTTAGAAAAACTGAAATAAGTAGACATTCTCAGTTTGACATCACCATAACTTACAATTTATAATAAGTAGCATTCAAACCTTGAAAGGAAGTTGAAAGAAATCATTTCCAAAGCTAGAATGAATTTCCTAAATGCAAAATTGTTATACAAAAGGAAAAAAAATGAGCCATGCTACAGGTAGTTCTTGACTTACAAACATTCGTTTAGTGACCCTTTGAAGTTACAATGGTACTAAAAAAGTGAACTGTGGCCTTTTTTTCACACTTATGACCACTGCAGCACCCCCATGGTCATGTGATCAAAATTCAGACAGTTGGCAACTTGCATGTATTTATGACAATTGCAGTGTCCCGGGGTCATGTGATCACCTTTTGCAACCTTCTGATAAGCAAAGTCAAGGCGGAAGCCAGATTCACTTAACAACTGTGTTACTAACTTAACAACTGCAGTGATTCATTTAACAACCGTGTCAGGAAAGGTCATAGAATGGGGCAAAACTCGCTTAACAATTGTCTTGCTTAACAATAGAAATGTTGGGCTCAATTGTGGTTGTAAATCAAGGACCTAAAACTACAAAGGTAGAATGGATAAAACTATATATCAAGACTGTTCAGTTATAATGTTGCAAGGTTTATTGATATCTTCTGACATCTTCATGAATATTTGTTTTCTAAACCTGTATCTAAAGTTCCATCAATGGAATTTCCTATTCTTCAATGTTCAGATTCCCAAGGAATAAAAAAAAAAGTGGGATTCTTCCTGATAAGGAAAAAAAGAATTTGTGCAAATTTCACTTTTGCTGCCATGTGTCTTAAATTTTACTTTTACATTCTTATGAATTGTGAAGTAATTTCAAAAATTTGTATGTTGTTTCATTTCAAGACTCTTTATCATGCCAGGAATATGAATAAGTTAGTAATATAATAATTTCACTGTTGTAATATTATTCTCAATAGCATGGACTATAAAAGTTGTCATGAAAATCCATTAAAACCACATGTAACTTTGTGTTTCAGGCAAGAATACAAAAGATAACTAGAAGTCTTGCATGGATTAGCATAAAAAACCATTAAAACATGTGGTGCTCTTTACGTACAATGCTTCTAGATGACAGATTTAAAAAGCTATCATCATGTCTTATGCAATTTTATGGAAAATAATCGAGTCTATATAACATCACTATTTTTCTTTTGTGCATCCCTTCCCATGTTTGTAAAGGATAAAGCCAGCAAGGCTGGAAGTCTGAAATAAAACAAGGCTATTATTAGAACATTATAAACGTACCCTCAAAATCTAAAGCTGAGAAGCCGCAAAAGACAGGCAGGATTTATATCCTGAAGGATAGGTAAGGCAGACAGATAGACAGACAGTAACTGCTTTTATTGCAGTTACTATTATCTGAACCTCCTTATAGAATATTTATTTTAAGTTCAGAAGTGCATGTCTGTGTTTCCAGAGGGAAAAAATGTTGTGTCCAAAGTTTTCTCTACATTTTTCATGCATAATTTTAATGGGGATAAATTCATCAACAAGTTGAGTGGATGACCGTGCTGTTTTTCAGAATATTAGTTATGTATACTATGGCTTTATGAAGCGTGCTTTAAGCATTATGCCTCCTAATTTTAGTTTGTCCATACCTGTATAATTTTGTTCCTTGTAACAACCTTTTAATTTGCATTATAAATAGGGTTAATGAAAGGGCTGTTATGGAACCAGTAAGAGATCTTTTATCTCCAGAACATTTTTTAGGGGACACAAAAATAAAGAGTGCTAACTAAATAATATTCTATGATGATGACAGGTTCCCTATTTCCATGGGATCCTCAAGGTTGCTGGAAAAACCATGCTTTAAGGATTTTCCAGAAGACTGGTAGGGATAGGACTAACCTCACTTCCAGGGAATGATGTTCCAGAAGGCAAGAGCCACAGCAGAAAAGAGATGTCTCCTGGATGTCATCAGATGGAGCTCTTTAGCAGACAGGACTCATAACTTGCACTCCTTTTTCTCATCTGGTGGGGCAAGTAGATGTAATTGGGAAGAGGTAGCCATTCAAATAACCAGGACCCATGCCATGTATGGCTTTAAAAGGTGTATTGTTGATCACATACTTTTATCAGTTTGATCTATAATGCGACTCCAGAACTGAGGGATTAATGATCTAGTACTAACACTTAATGCCATTAGCCCCTTTAGCACTACTGAATCACATATGCACAGTGTGCTTTAGTTGCCCATAAAGAATTCCTTGTCTTGATGCAGGTCCCGTTTATGTCTTTGTTCAAGGCTTCTGGAGCTGGAATGTAAGATAATTCATGCAAACAAATCTATTAAGGTGATTTATGTGGATGTATTTTGTCTTTGCAAAGGCAAGATAAATACAATACTTATTTTAATACCAGAATTATAGGGATTCATATTATACAAGTTTTATTTAGATATTCTTTTCAAAAGTTTTTAGGTGTTGTTTTAAATACATTTTATGTAACTATTTACTATATTGTGTCATATTAGATTATTGTAACTTCTGATTCATTACAATAATATACTCTAATGAAAACGGTAGAAAAATATTGCAATATGTCAAAGCATTTTGATTTCTGAAATTTTGGACTTAAATTCGTTTATATTATATAGAAAAACATTACCATTCCAGTTAAAGCAAATGCTATGTAAGAATAAAGCCATATTAATTTTTCACAAAAATGTCACCCATGATACAATCTCACATCCTGAGATTATGAAATTCAAAGTAGAGTATATGGAGCTCATGATTTACCTCCATGTCATACATTGATCAGTTGGCGAAGACAATGTTATACTAAAAAAGAAGCATCCTACAATTGCAATGACATGCAATATACAAAAGCTTGTTCTTTAATACAGCTATTTCTTCAGTAGAAGAACAATGTTCTATCATTACAATTTAAATCTGTCGCAATAGCACTCATAGTCATATGTCTATCTCCTGGCAAAACACAAATTTCTTAGTTTTATCCTTGAGCTAAAAACTGGCATCTATTTTGTAATTACATTTATCTTACAAGGCCAGGATGTGTCACTGGCTAATTTCCTTCTGCTTTAATTTTAGTTTGGAGGATAGCAGCAACTATTTTTTAGTAAGCAATGTTGCTACACAGAAATTGAGTTTTGAAAAAAAATCAGATAAACAAAGAAATGAAACACAAGCTGTTCTTTTTAGAAATAACCATTTAACAGCAGCTTTAGTTTATGTGTGGATCTTTTGTTTCTGGTTCTGGGAATGGCATATGGACAATTCCTCTTACCCTTAGAGGTCAGATTCCATTATATGTAACTGCCACATTACAAATTAACAAACAATGCTATTTGTGAGCATTCACTACTCTTCTTTGTTAGTCATGCAAATGGTTCTGCAGTGATGCTATTTCAGCTTTCTCAGATGATTGTTGTTTCAACAACAAAATGTAAATAAAAATCCAAAGCAGTTAAAGACTATTAAATGTGAGCAAAGTAACATAATTCAACAATAGAAATGGGTAATAAAACACACGTTGCCATACTTTTGTTTTATGTTGTAATATATTGCAACTGAAATTCAAAGATTAATTCTTGAATGTAAAATTCACAAAAGTGTAGAGAAAGCCTTATCCATCTGCAGCAAACAAATTCTGCTCACACTGATAATAATTTAGTCAATAAGACCATAAAGGCATCAAATGAATTTCTATATTCTGGGGGAGTAAGCTATATAACTGGTATCTCCCATCAAGCTCCATCATGGTTTAATTATGGTTTGAAATACACTGCAATAAACTGCATTTATACAAGTCACTAAACCATAAACCATGGTTTCAGTAACCATTCTGTCTAGATTTGGGCAACAGTCTAAACTAAACAAACCAGATGATACTATGTTGTGTGAATCTGGGTATTATAAAAAATAGGTTTGGGCTGTTCCAAATGAAGATTTACTGATAAGTTCAAAGTCCTCAATCTATTATTTCTTTCTCCCTGGATATATTCAGACTAAACTGTAGTAACTATTTTTGATAATGGCCATATTTCTTTTAATGGAAGCATTTTTTATTTATGGAACTAGAAGGGAAAACCATTTTTCTGGCTGCATTTCCCCTGTGCTTTACTTACATAGGTGGTTGTCCTTTGCATTAATCCACAGGCATAAATCTACTGGCATATGCTGGATGCCACCCTTAATATTTTAAATACCAATATTATTTTTAAAGTTATATCTGTCTGCAAGAACAGTATTTTGAAAGATGGCATAGCCATAGAATAAATTTGAGCTTCAAAACCTTAGATGTCCACTAGATGGCAACTAAGAGTTGTCTGTATCTTTTTACTTTAGTGGTCATTCATAGATTTGCAGTCAAGATATCATAAAGTCAGCACTGAGGCTTCATATACAGTACATACATACATAAGCAAGCAAGGAAGCAAGCAAGCTATACCAAACTAAAATTGCTTTCTGAATGAAGACCTTACCGGTATATCGCGTTATTCCTGTAGAATTCAGATTATTGACAATAAAACTGATCACTATTTTATTATTTTTATTGATCCAAAATAAATGCAAAAATAACCATGAATTCAGAAAAAAGCAGGATTATAGCACTCAACTTAAATGCTTGTTTGTCTATAAAAATGCTGAAACTGTGCTATGTTAATACTATAAAAATATACAGAAAAGGAATAATTTAGGCAGATATTATTATCTTACCCTACAAAATATCTAAAACTTACATTAACCATATAGTACATTTTATGGCCAGTCATAACTTGCAGATGATAAAAGGGCAATCAAATCCAACTGTTCAAAGCAATTAAGAATCAAATCACAAGACTTCAGTTGCCTTAAGGCTCTCTGCTAGATCTGGCTTTGTGTCCTGGATCTGCTGAATCATCATCTGACTGGCAGCTGATAACAAACAGCATTGCTCTTAAAACACAGAACATTCAGTCTCATCTGACTATAGTGTTTCTAGCAAAACAATTCTCTTAATTCATTCGTAACTACAAAATTACATTTTCAGGGCAATTTACAAAACTTTTATCTAGTGAGACAAATGCCCTTTGACAGGTTGTACAGAAGTCTGACTGTTTTTGATTCAGGCCCTGTCTCGCTGAATAATCGTATCCCAACAAAATCAATCATCCCCTTTATTTGCATCACATTGCTTTTATCTTATCCCAGTCCACGAGTAAGATACTCTAAAGTCATAATTAAATATACCAATTTAAGTTCAGTATTTTCTCTTTAAGTCAACACTACCCCTACTCAGATTCATGATGTATAAAGTTAATGTTTTATCACTTTTTATTCTGGACACGAGCCTATGAGACATGGATTTTTATGCATAATATATCTGCAAGATGTAGAAGTATAAGCTACCAATATCGTACAAATTGAAGAATATGATCTTAAATATACTTGTTCACCAGCAGATATTTTAGAGTAAACATAGGACTGCAAGGTGTGGATGTTTACACTTAGACTGCAAGGTGTGGATGTTTACACTTAGAGCTCTTCTGCAGACATGTGTGTACCCTTCCCATACATGCTTTCTACCTTTCCCCAAAGCTGGAAAAGGGTGATAGGAAGAAAACACTGCTCAACTTCTGTGATGATTGCTTTGCAGTGAACTGTTTTCTGGATACATGAATGGTTAGACAAAATATAGCAAAAATATCATTATTCTAAATAGCAATCAGCAATCTCTAAATTCAGTGATTGAGAGATATGAAATGATTTTATTACAATAATAGTATTTTACTTTTATTCAAAAATTTACTGTGGCTACTAAAATGTTATTTGCTTTGCACAATCCAAAGAGTTATTCTAATAGTGTATTTGTATTGTTCAACTAGAAACTGTTTTCCTCTGATTATATTTATTTATTTATTTTATTTTATTTAATTTATATGCCGCCCTTCTCCCGACAGGGACTCAGGGCGGCGCACAACATATTTAAAACCAGAACATATATACAATCCCCCCCTTAAAACCGAATTAAACCGAATTTTAATGTTGCGTCTTCCGAATATTTAAAACCCAATGTAAAATCCACCCTAGGTCAGGTCCGCTTG
>NW_015386988.1:42517-47515 GCF_001527695.2 Protobothrops mucrosquamatus
CTCAATTGAAGGAGGGAGCGGGTCACCCTGAAGAGGGCGGCCGGGCGACTATCTGATGACGCGATGAGTGAGGAATAGTAGTTAGTCCTAGCCACTCTCATCGCCACTAGGTAGGATCTAACATGTGTCCTTACCTGTGTTCGAGCGGATTCGGTTCGGCTGGCCCTCCAACGGCTCTCTAGGCGTCTTTTCCGGCGTTCACCCACTACATAACAAACTGTTTTTGAAACCCAATTTCAAAATTCATTTGAGTATCGCTGGTAAAGGACCGTTTGCTGTTCAAATAAACATTTTATAATCCAGCATCTTGAATATTAAGAACTAGATAAATACTGTTTGAGATCCTGGCAATTTCTAGAAAAGAAAACATTTAATGAACATCACCAAGCTTGGCATCCACTAGATATGCTAGATTATAACTCCCATAATTTCAGCCATGGAAGCTGGAAATTATGAGAGTTAAACTTGTATTGACCAAATGCTCTCATTAAAATACCTCTCTTGTGTTCATTCATTCACACAAAGTTTAAGCTATTCATCACTAGTGTAAGAATTCCTACTATGGTCATTTGATCAAAATTCAGATGTTTGGCAACTGACTCATATTTATAACAGTTGCAGTGTCCTGGGGTCATGTGATCACCTTTTGCAACCTTCTGACAAGCAAGTGGGACAGATGCACTTAGCAATCGTATTACTAACTTAACAACTGCAGTGATTAACTTAACAACTGTGGCAAAGGAAGGTTGCAAAAGGGACAAATCTCACTTTATAAATGTTTTACTTAGCAACCAAAATGTTGGGCTCAACTGTAGTCATAGGTTGAGGACTACCCATATAGTGATCTCTAATTTCATGTCCTCCTGATATGTTTTGTAATTGGTTCTATTAATTTTTTTATTGGAAATCTGTTCCTGACATTCAACCCAAATCTTTCCTGTAACTTAAAACCATTATTTAATGTGCCACCATTTATTGTGGGATGCTTCTGAAGAGATATCATGGAGAGGACAGCTATCATTTCTTTCTGTTATAACAGTGCTAAAGATTTTCAGCTCCTCTTTACAAGACTGATGCTTAATCTTCAAGTTTGCATTTGAATGACTCATGTAGTCACTGTTAATCCAGTTTTCTGGGTTTCTAAGGTACATATATTCAGGGGAAATATATATTCATCATCCAAGATTGTTCAGCTGACCTGTTCCTTCAAGTGGGCTTTTAATTTTAACACTTCTGTGGAAAGGATCCTAAGAAGTTTATTAATGTTTCATCACATTTGTTACATTTTTATTTACAATTGTTTATATAGTTAAACCCCTTTGAAATGATTACTCTGATAGGTGAGAAGTAAATAATTGCAGCTAATAATAAACTTGCATCATGAACTGGATTTGCATAATATACTAGGCTAGAAATTCTTCAATGTGTTGAGCGGGTACACACACATGTTCTTCGAAGTACTGTATTCCCAGCGATACATTTGATTCCAACACACACTTGACAAGTCAGAAACCTGCACATAACACACCACTGGAAGCACCTCACTGCCAGAATAAATAAATAAATTGAATGTAAGTCGAAATTGAGTTGTGATGGAAATAATGTTCCACCCACTATATATGAAGCTTTATAGTCGGAGTTACATTTAAGATTGCCGCAACTACAACTCCAGAATTCCCAGTCTATAGAAACAACTTCATGAAACGTTATTCTGTATTCTGGCAGTTGTGATCCAAAGTCGTAGGGTTAGGGACGGTTCAGAAAAGGTGTTGTATCGCTCGCCTAAAGGAAAAAATTCTGGCAGATGTTTTGCCATTGAGAAGACAACCTAGAGTCCAGTGTTTCTCAACCTTGACAATTTTAAGGCATGTGGACTTCAATTCCCAGAATTCCAATTCCACATGCCTTAAAATTGTCAAGGTTGAGAAACACTGAGACTGAAAGCCAGACGGATTCATTTAGTTCCTTGCAGTTAAACCCCGTAGTTAAAACAAGGCCGCCACGAGAAGAGCGACGCTTCCAGAACGCGAGGAGAGAAAACCTTGTTCTCTAGGCAACTAGAAGACTCGAGTCAAAACTCGCGAGAATTACCAACCACTCGAAAACGTATCTCCAATAAAGAGCCTCGTCTGGGGATACACAGGACAGATGGGCGGAGCCAGAGATGGGAACTACATTTCCCAGTAGCCTCTTGAGAGAAATAGTCTCCCGCTTTTTCCTAGCGCATTCGCGTTCGCTACGGCGCGGCGGTTGAACCTGGGCCGCTCTGGGAAGGCGGTCGCGATGGCTGGGTGCAATGTTAATGCCGCGTCTCCCCCAATCGAGTTGACTCCGCTTATCCGGAAACTTCGTAAGTGCTTGGTTTGTCCGCACGGGCTGCAACGGGGTAGCCAGTGAGCGCCTATTCGGCAGCTGTTTTTACTTTTGAATCCCTAAAAGTTGATAATGGGTTTGCTTTGGGGATGAAAAAAAGTAGTCCTGAATCACTGCTTAGCTGCGCACAAACTCCCAATCCAGTATTGTCAGGGTGTGCAAACCCCAGTGTGAATCTGTTGATTGCATGCAGAAAAGTAGCATATTCTGCTCCTATTTCTCTACTTTTGGTTTTGAGTTTGATAGATTTTTCAATACGATCCCTTCTCAAAGTCGCATATATTTTTATACATATTGATTGATTGGTGACTGTGTGCCATCACATCGGTGTCAACTCTTAACGACCACGCAAAACAGATAAATGTCCATCACAATCTTCTATACAAAGGGAATGCCAAAAGTAGGGGAAATTTATAAGAGTATAGATGTTAACATTGTTGCAGTAGAACTGCACAAAATTGACTAGAATGTAATGAACAGAGGAAGTTTGGAAACTAAAAGGAATATTGAAACTATCAGGAAATGGAAAAATTGCCATTGCAAAAACAATAATCAAAGCTTTTAACAATAAATATTCCTAATATTAAAAGAAGAAAAATGCTTAGAGAATAGATTATATGAGATTATAGTTGAAAGATGAACAGTCACATGCCTTGTCTTTCCTAAGAAAGTATCCTAAATTTTCAGTGTGATGGTTCAACACAAAATCAATTCACTAGCTATTTTTATGTAAAGCAATACCTGTTAGTGAATATACAGGCATGTACTGTATGTGTGTGGATATCACATATACAAGAGTAGATATGACTTGGTGGTTACATCGCTGGATTAGGAGTGCGGAGACTCAGGCTTCTAATCCATCCATAGCCGCAGAAGCTCATTAGGTAATTTTGGACCAATCACTCTCCCTCAGCCCTAGACTAGGAAGTTAAAAACATCTGTGTATCACCTGCATTAGATCACTGTGCTAAATTATGGTCTGTAATCTTCAGTGAAGAGACCTTTATTCTGCAGTGGATTGATTGAAACTCATAAAATGTGTGGGTGTGGGTGTGTGTATGTAAAAAAAATAACTTTCTCTTGCAATGTTTCCCTTTTTTAAAAAATTTAACAGGTCACGAGCTGTCTGAAATTAGAGAAAGAGCACTTAAGAATATTTTGTCTAAATTAAATCACAGTTTGATTACATATGATGATCTGGTTCAAGAAAAGCTACTGTTTGTCAGTGTTTTAGAATGGTTCAACTTTCCTGTAGTACCAATGAAGGAAGAAGTTTTGAACTTAGTGACCAACTTGTTAAAGGTATTGCTGTCTGTATTCCTTTTTTCTGAAAGTGTAATAGAAATAGCTAACAACTAATGTCTATATTTATATTTAAAAAAAGCAGAGCATTACTCAGTTTAATTTAAACATTCTTTTGAAACAAAAACCTTAAAATATGCACTTTGTTACATTTTAAAATTTTGCCAATAGAGATAGTCTTTGATTAACAATGGTAATCGGTCTGGAATTTCCATCGCTAAGAAATATGGTCATAAAGTGCAACGTTACAGTACTGCATTGGTCAGTGACAGTGCCGGTAGTCCTCGACTTACGACCACAATTGAGCCCCAAATTTCTGTGGTTGAGTGAGACATTTATTAAATGAGCTGGGCCCCATTTGAATGACCTTGCTTCTCACAGTTGTTAAGTTAGTCACACAGTTGTTACTGGGTCACTGCAACTGTCATAAATATGGATCAGTTGCCAAGTATCTGGATTTTGATCACGTGACCATGGGGGATGCTGCAATGGATGTAAGTATAAACAATGGTCATAAGTCACTTTTTTCAGTGCTGTTGTAACTTTGAACAGTCACTAAATGAACTATTTTAAGTTGAGGACTACCTGTAGGTCTGGCACTTCCTGTTGCCATCATTAAGTAAGAATCATGAGTCATTAAGCAGGTGCCAGGCAGCTTATAAGCAGGCTGCCTATTAGGAAAGTGGGTGCTGCTGTGTGTGAGAGGGTGGATGGTTGCTGGGGGGGGGGAAAGGTTCACAGGTTGCCTGTGAGGCATGACATAAACGCAACAGGGCTGGGGGTGGCTGTTTCTGGGTGAAAAATTGTGTGAGCAACTCACTGAAGCAACTTGTGACCTTCCCTTGCAGTTTCCCTATTAACTTTGCTTATGGGAAGCCAGCAGGGAAAGTTGCAAGACACTGCAACTATGGTAACTGTGACCCAACTGCCAAGCACACAGATTGACTGTAGGGGTGCTTGCACAGCCAAAACTTCGAGAACCCAGTCATCAGTAACACCCATTCAGACCCATTGTAACTTCAAATGGTGCTGAACAAGGGAATGTTAAATGAGGACTACCCGAACAGCATATTCAGAATATGTCTAGCAGCAGAACATTGGGAACTAATATTCTAGATTACTTTAGACGCCTGGAGAGCAGTTGGAGGGCGAGCCGAACCGAATCTGACCGAACACAGGCAAGGATACAGGTTAGATCCTACCTAGTGGCGATGAGGGTGGCGAGGTCTAACTACTACTCCACCCTCATTGCGTCATCAGATAATCGCCCGGCCACCCTCTTCAGGGTGACCCGCTCTCTCCTTCAGTTGAGGGGGGGAGGGG
>NW_015386988.1:49035-84757 GCF_001527695.2 Protobothrops mucrosquamatus
AAACTTCAAACTTCAAACTTTATGTATTTGTTCGTTCATTTATAAGGCTACCCCAATTGCAATTAAGCTTAATCAATTCAAAATTCTGTGCTGTACAGAGAAAAAAAGTGCTAGTATGATACTTATACTGTGTACTATATAGTACACATAATGAATGAACTCTATGTAGTGTAAATCTAAGTGCTTATGTGTACAAATATAGAGTTAAGTATTAAAATATAACAACAAGGGGGCAAATACTACATGAAACAGACAGTCCAAACATGATACCCAAGCCCCAGATTCTATATTTGCAACCAGGAAAAGATGAGGGTTTTTGTTATTGTTGTTTGGCTTTTTTTTTAAAGTTTGCTGTAATTAAAGACCTAGTACTTGTTTAACTCAGAAGAGCTTAGTCATTTTTCTGATAATTTTAAATTCAATATTGCATTTGTAATTTTAGCGTCCTTCTGTTGTGGAACAATTGGTTGGGATCGGGGCAGTAGAGTTCTTCACTCAGCTTCGTCCCAATGTGGATTCCAATCTACAAGCAGTGATCGATGGGATTCTTGATGGGCTGTTTGTGCTGCCTTCAGACATCACTTTGAATTATCAAGCAAAGCCTTCTCAAGGTGGACCAGAAGCTAATCCAGGTAATTTATTCATTATTCACAGTATGTTATTAGCAAAGTTTCCTGAATCTAATGCTGTTTGTGTTCAGCACTGTTGATCCTTTAAGTACAAGTAGTCCTCAACTTACAATTTGTTTAGAGACCGTTCAATGTTACGACACTGAAGAAAGTGACTTACAGTCCTCATACTTGCAATGGCTGCAACATATCCAGAGTTACATGATCAAAATTTGGGCTCTTGGCAACCAGCATATATTTAGGACAGTTGCAGCATGGGGGGGGGGGCGAGGGGCCACGTGATTGCTATTTGCAATCTTCCCAGCTGCCTGTCAGGTTCAAAATAACCAGGAGCATTCGTTGAGTTCAAAGCACTGAAAAGTAAGCCAGATTCTCTTAAGGGCTGTGTGATTCACTTAATGACCTCAGTGATTTGCTTAACAGCCAGGGCAGAAAAATGTTGCAAAATTCAGTGTGACTCATTTAACAACCATCTTGCTTAGCAGCAGAAATTGTCATCCTCGTTGTGGTAGTAAGTTGAGCTTTACCTATGATTCCAAGAAGAAAAAACATATCTGATAGTGCAAAAATTCTTGATAAATAGTGGCATTGGGGATCTGGACTATAACAATAAAAAAAATAAAAAATAAATGCTGATACATATTATTGTTTTATGTCTTGCCAAGTAATTCCCCAAGAACCTCATGCTGGATATTTTCATCAAGGGAAAAACCATTCACAAGAGTCCGAAACGCCACCCAAACAGCCAACTGGTAGGTAATTGCAATATTTATTTGTAAATTTTCTCTCAGTAATTTATCATTGATCAACACAGAAATTACAGATAATAGTAATAGCAGATGTTTACAGAGCTGGGGTATACACAATTGGTTTATCCGCTAAGCATGTTTTGTCCCAATATTTAATTATTTCTTGCACTAACCACCTAATAAGAAAAATATATGTAATATTTTTCCATCCATCCAGGAGTCTTAGCTAAAGAGAAGCTGTTTCTAATTATATCTCTGTTCTGTAAGTATTAGGACAGCAGATAAGCAATTGATTCAGCTTTATCAGCACCAAATAGGTAGATGTAATCCAAGTATTTTTATATCTATCTATCTATCTATCTATCTATCTATCTATCTATCTATCTATCTATCTATCTATCTATCTCTATCTATCTATCTATCTATCTATCTATCTATCTATCTATCTATCTATCTATCTAGGACATTGCTGCTCAGGGTCAAGAGTAAATATATTAAAATATGCACACATGAAAACTGAGTTCTCTGAGTTACTCAATTTAGATTGATAAGGTACTTAACTGCAAAAAAGATCTCTCTGGAAGCACTAGTCTTAATCAGACACTATACTACACTGTAATTGGGATGTTATCAACTGTTATTTGCTGAGGTTTTCTCAACTTTAGTAAATCCCAATTGTATCACAGAATTCAGGGCAATTATAATAGATTGTAACTTGTCCTCTACTAATTTGCTGCCAACTAGACCAATAGTTTATGTGTCAAAGGGACCAAAACAAGAGGGGGAAAAGTAATTTGAACCAAAACTTTTAAAAATAGTATAAGCTCAGGCTCTCACCTGAATTGTGTATTATCTTGTTATAAAGCTACATTTAGGGCACATTAGATACAGTGCTTAATAATGCCTTTTTATGTAAATAATTTGGAGCTACATAGTAGTTGAATCATCTGCCTGAAATATGTTAAAAGCTAAGACAAATAATGGCCCTCTACCATGTGAAGTAATTTAAGAATGACTAATATGTTCTTTCAGACCAATTGTTCATATATTCTGAATATCAGTAGTCCTTGACTTGTGACCATTCATTTAAGGACAGTTCAAAAGTATGATGGACTTGAAAAAGATGACTTATGGCCTGTACTTACAATTATGACCATCAGCTCACCCATGGTGTGGTGACTGAAATTGGATACTTGATAACTAGCTCTCATTTAAGACTGGTTGAAGTGTCCTGCAGTCACATGATCTCTATTTGCTACCTTTTTTGCATATTTCCAGCAAAAGACATCCATTGGGGAAGTTGGATTTGCTTAATGACTGTGTGGTTAAAGACTGTGGTGAATTGCTTAAACCTTTATACAAATTGTCATAAAACTGGTTCTGACTCAACTTACGATTGCAACAACTTAAGACAATCTGGTCCGATTGTAGTTGTAAGTTGAATACAACTTATATGTCTTCCAGGGTATATTAAACATCCATTCATTGTTCAGCAGGTAGATTTTGTTTTGCCTTTTAGCAAAGAACATTTGTTTTTTTTTTATATTAATTAATTTGTAGTTCTTATTCTAAGCAATACAGAACAGGTTTCTCTAAGCTTCTCAACTCTGTTGGTGAGATAAGGAGGAATGCTGTATTCTCAAGTTATAAAAGAATCAATATATGGTTTTCCACTGTGAGGAGAAGTAGATATTAATGATCAGACTGGTTGTTTTAAATGTGACAAGGAATGATAAGTTTACTCAATTTACTTTCAGCTTATTGATAACACTGAGCTTCAGTGTTACTTTTTTCTCTGTTTGGGGTTTTGTGTGTTCTGTTGTTATAGCAATGAGATCTCTGACACAGTGATGGATTGAATGTTTTGATGCCGATAGAATTTTTATGAAAATTTTAAATACTTTTGGTATGTATTGGTTAAAAAATTTGGCAGGTTTGGAACTAAAATTAAATTTTATATAAAAGAAGATTACGTAGTGTAACTGTTGATTAACAGTGTAAAGACTGAATAAATTAAAGAAATGGGGAAACCTGGGGGGGAATACTTCAATGTTGTATAAAAATACTACCCAGTAAAGTAGTAAACTGAATATGAAAAGATAAGTGGTTTGAACAAAAAGGGGAAAGTGAAAGAACCCTGACCTTATGTTGGGAAAGAACAGAGAAAACTGAATCATTAAGAGAGGAATTAGATCCAAGAATGGGAAGAAGCCTGAGAACAAAATCAAAATAATTCCAGTTTGGTTTTATTTGGCATAAGATAGAGCAGAGAGTAACTCTGTCAGGTCCTGGAGATTCTGTTCTTCTAGTCTATCACAATGAAGAGCATTGCTGGAATCCCCGCTGTGCCTCTTTCCCAACCTTGCCTGGCTCAAAAGCTGAAAACAGAAGAGCATTGAGGACATTAAGGTGGCTTCTAAAGAAACAAGAAATATTGAACTGTGAGGATTGAGCTTCCATATATGTCCACAATCACCAGTCATCCACTTTAAGGCAAAAGTACCATTCAAAAAGTCTGCCAAACTGTGGGAAGTGTCATGGTTCCAATAGATGAAACCTTTCAAAAGAACTTCAAGGCATTGTTTTTCTTGAATCTTTTATTCGGGAAGCAAAGTATTGGCACTACATAGTTGAACCCAAAAACTAAATTCCCTTTCCCCTGATACAAAGTAACAAAGTGCAATTCCCACCCCCAATAAACTCCTAAATCACATTCCCCAATTAGCTTAAAGTGCAGGCTTTCTCCTTAGCTCCACAGCCCGCCAAAACGTTATCAGCTTGTCCTTGGGTTCCCACCACAGCGTTATGTTATAGCTAGCTGAGCCTACATTCCAACCCCCCCCCTTGCTGCACCTGATTTCTAAAGCAAGAAAAGCATTGTAAAGGAATAGAGGAAAATGGCTGCATTTTCATCAGTTGTCAAAGCGGGAACATCCAATGTTGGCAGCGTTGACAAGAAGAATGGGAAAAAGAAGTTGCAAAATTAATCTAAATGGTGTAAGAGGGCAATTAATTATTTTGTGTATTCCCCTTAGTATCAAGAAAAAGTTTTATCTAGCCATCGGCGAGTGAATTCATCTGAGGGTGAACCATGCTGAGTTGAGTTTCTCATAATTTACGCAAATAGCTTAAGCCAGTGATGGCGAACCTTTTAGAGACCGAGTGCCCAAACTTCAACCCAAAGCCCACTTATGTATTGCCGGGTGCCGGGCGGGCGTGGTCCGCTGGGTGGGCGTGGCTACAGTGGGTGTGGCAAATGGGTGGGCGTGGCCAGCCCCGATGTTGCTCATGGGGAGGGACACCTGTGAGGGCCAGGCAGGGTTGGGGGAGATCCAAGGGTCTCTGGCGGGTGGGGTGGTGGGCAGGAGGCTAGTGCTGTGGGGTGAGGCAAGGCGAGGCAGGGCGGGGGTGCCATGTCACAGGGCAAGGCGAGGCAGGGGCCAGGGTGGCTCCTGCCTGACACCATCGGCCCCCACACACAGAGGCCAGCAAGCGCATGGGTACTGGGATGCATCCGACCACGTGGGACCTCGGCGAGTTAGCGGGCGGCTGGTTGAAGAGGACGGTTGCCATCTCCGGGGCATGGCGCGCGTGCCCACAGAAAGGGCTCCGAGTGCCGCCTCTGGCACGCGTGCCATAGGTTCGCCACCACTGGCTTAAGCCATCCAGTTGTAGATCTCCAGCATATTTTTCGTTCCTGTATTAAAAAGTTGTTCTGCAGCCAATTAAGTAATAAATATTTAAAATCTAGTTTCAAACTCAATTTCAAAGTACGTGATTACTTTTTAATGTAGAATTTTGAAACTGGACATTAGCAATACCAGATTTTTTTCCTTAAAAAATATTAACATTAAGGTAGTATAAACACTGTTGTGTAAACACTGTCTGTTCCTATAAGGAAAGCATTTGAATAATTTACACTTGCTTTTTTTTTCTTCCAGTGAAGCATGTAGTGAAATGTCTGAAGTTTTCTACCTTTCCTTGGTTATCCCTAACCACCACAGATAGACATGTTCTTTCATCAAGTGAAAGGTAATATAAAATCAGTGCTATAATTTATCTCAGAATATTAAGTGTATTTTGCCTCAACTTATGAATGCTTTTGAAGAGTGTAACTTTAGCAAAGCTATGACAAAATCAACTTATAGCTCCCCCCCCCCCCGGCTTAATTGGACAAAAGTTCAATTCTGGCTCCTCTAATTGATGCTTTTGCTGAAGCTAGATTTTCCCAGCTTGGGTTGATTTCATTGATGAAACATTAATCTCCTTAATGGTAAGCTCCCATTGATTACAGAATGCAGTTAAAAGGCTGTGGTGTACTGAAATACATGGGGCTTAAAAGGTCCTAGATTTGCCTGAATTGTGCTCAGGAGCAGCTATCTGTATTGTAATGTTGTTAGCTACTGTCGTAAAACAGTATATACAGTATTTATTCTTTATACAGACAATACTGGAGAGCCTCAAGACATGAAAATTAGGTCTCACAGATCACAAAGGAGTGTTAGGTTACACTACAGGCTGTAAGAAAGCTTGCTAGGAGGCAGTATTTGAAGGCTCCCAGTGGCTAGAAATTTGATAACTTTGCATTGGATTAGCACTGCACTAAAACCAACAACAGAATAAACATGCTTGTAATTCTGCAAATCAGTGCAGGGTTTTTTTCCTCCTTGCATGACATCTCAGACTCATTTCTAGAAAAACTCATGAGTAGCAAAAGGCAGAGATACCATGTGATAAAGTGATGATTGCTGGATTCTCAATCTATGTTGTATGTCTCAACGTTTAAACTATGCTGTTGTTGGTTTATTATCCAGTCTAAAACTAAATTAATGAGAAAGATTTAGATAAATTTGCAAGGCAAATGCCTAGCGTCATTTTTTACATGTGTTTTTTAGTTCACTGAGAAGCAAAAATTCCAAGTTAATTTGGAATACTTGTGAGCTTCTGCGAGATGTTATCATGCAAGACTTCCCTGCTGAGATCTTTTTACAGAGGCCAAAGATTATTCAGGTTAGAATGCTTTCATTTAATTAAAATGTTTCATTGGTTCCTTTGGGTAAACTAATATTTGGAAACCTTGAAGTTGTCAGGATCTCTGCTTTGAAACACAGTGTGACAGCAAGACATTTTTCTGTACTGAAGCCAATATATTCAAAAGTGGACATTTCCCTCCTACTAACTTCAGAGGTAGCTCTTAGATTTTCTTGATGTTACTTCCTGCAAGAAGGATCAGTTCATTGCAAAAGGCAGTGTTACTTAGAACAGCTTGCATCCTCTGACAATATATTTAACACCATCAAACATCATCTGCCTATCCCAGGTCCTTGGGAAGGACTTGATAGGTGGATAACAATGCTAAATTCAGTCTAAAAATCTGGCTGAGTAATATTGGCCTGCATGACTTTCGTTTCACTGGGAACACAAAAGTTTCGCTTCCTGAAAAACTTGGTTATTATGATAGGCTCTTTCAAACTGAACACAAAGATAGTTTCGGAATGACTGTATCTCCTAGGAATCTTGAGAAATATGAAATTAACTCTTAATGACTGTTATGTGTAATGTTTCTGACCTGCTGCATGAATTCAAGGCTAAAAGTGTTTTGCTACTGATTTTCAGTATCAGTATCTGATGTATCTCACTGCAATGTCCAACAGGAGTCAGCCAGCACTGATGGATTCCAGTTGCCCATTTTTCCATATTCACCCCTGACTGCACCTAGATTTTCAGGAAAGAAGTCCAAGTGTGAATGCAGAAAATGACATAGTAACATGTTGCATTTCAAGGTCCTGTATGCTGTAAGAAGTTTGTCAACTAGCTGAATGCATTTTGGTACTCTATAGTTGCCAAAAAAATTCTTAAGAGCATCCTCGAATGCTTTCCAGACATCTCTGAACCATCTTAAGGCTTTGAATTGGAAATGGGAAGCAGTGGCTTATTATGTCTGTCTTCTTATGCCTGACAAATCTGACATTTGATCATATATGGGAAGCAAAGGTAATCTTTGCCTGATACGTGCCTGAGATTCATCTAAAATATGAATTGCTTTGATTATATGGATATGACTCCATTTAATGTACAGCCTATAATTTCGTGTATTTATATAAAACTCCAGGGATAGATGTTTATACTCGCACCGAAAATTGCAGTCCCTAAGGGTGTTTATAAGAGAGTTCACTTCTTGAACAAAATAAAAATCATCCTCCTGGAATATAGTTTCAGGAAATAAATGCTTTATAGTCAGTCCTTTATCATGGACAAAGAACAAAATGCAAATGTTTTATATTGAAATATCTGTCGAAAAATACAACTGTAAAAGTCCCGAATGATTGCACAGCAAAAATTCCATGGACTTTGGGTTTGTTTCTGATTTGCAACATTTGACAAGAAATATTTAGGAAAGAAGCATATGCATACATATTTAGGGCATACTGAATATATTAATCAGGCAGACATGTATATTTTAAAAGTATTTTGCTCAAGTCAACAAAATGTACTTGTTTTTTATTTTAGAGTCTTCTGAGTCTAACAACACTAGGCCTTGCAAAAGATGGACAACATCACTTGGCATTGCAGGCTGTCTTATGTTTAGAGCAACTTTGTGTTTTGTTAAGGAACAGACTGAACTTCCATAGAGATCCAAGTTTTGTCTCAAGCGATACAGGTCTGCATATAGCTCATCAGGATAACCCAAGTCTGTTTTATTCACCATTAACTTAATGATGTCTTTTTTTCCTGTTTTAAGTAAGATGTAGAAGTGTATTGCTCAAATGGCTTTTACTATGTGAAAAAAAAGAGTAGTGGAGAAGAGTTTCGGGATTCAAACTCAATTTACTTCCTGCAGCTAAGGAGTCTGTTCTATCTAAAAATGTTAATAAGAAAATGTAATGGTGGGTTGTAACAATTAAAATAGTGAAATGAAAATAGCAGAGTACATTTCGGGAGTAATCATTTCAAGCAGTGAATAATGGAATTATAAATATTTATGTTCAGCATACCATGTAACATCCAGTGGATCCTAGATCTGACTTTATTTTTGCGTTTTTCAGGATTTCCTTCATTAATGACAGAGTGACAAATGGTACAGGTAGTCCTCGACTTACAACCACAATGGAGCCCCAAATTTCTTTTGCTAAGCAAAACAGATGCTAAGAGAGTTTTGCCTCATTTTGCGACCTTTCTTGCCACAGCTGTTAAGTGAATCACTGCAGTTGTTAAGTTAGTTAACAGGGTTGTTAAGTGAATCTGGCTTCCCCCTTGACTTTGCTTGTCAGAAGATCTTAAAAGAAGATCACGTGACCCCGGGACATTGCAACCGTCATAAATATGAGTCAGTTGCCAAGCATTTGAATTTTGATCACGTGACCATAGGGAGGCTGCAACCGTCGTAAGTGTGAAAAACAGTTAAAAGTCACTTTTTTCCATCACTAAATGAACTGTTGTAAGTCAAGGACTATCTGTATCACACATAGGAACATTCTATAGCTATTGCAGCAAGGGCTTTATTTGAAACTCCTTAGCTAATGCCATAGATCATACCAGCCATTCCTCATTGTGTTTTATTGGTATATGGGTCCCCATTTAGATATGCATTAATCCTGCTTTGCATTCATTATTTCTCACCTTTACATATTTGTTCATTTCCCCCCCCCCCATTTTTGCTGCATTTTCTAGTTATAGCAAAAGGAAAAAAAAATATTCTAACTGAATCTTCTGAGTATTTGAGTATAGCCTGAAGGCAGGGATAATGGTTTCCATTGAAATAGATTTTTCCTTTTAAGTAAAAGTATGTATTTCTGATATGACAGAGGTCATATGTTTCTATCTATGTATGTTATGAAAGGTACCATTTCCCAGAATTCCTCAATGTCATATTGCCAAGATGCCCGAAGATTTCCTCATTCCCAGAATCCATCTCCTGGAAGCAGCAGCCCTCGACCTTCCGTAATAGGACGAATAGGCCAGCGTCCAAGGGGTGATGGTCAGGATTGGGATGCAGAATCTTCCAGGTAAGAAGACTGCTGGGAATATTATGATTATTACAAAAGGAATGCGTTTCTTCTCCTCTTCCTCCTCCTCCTCCTCCTCTTTGTGTTTGCATTATTTAGTTGTTGACTTGTAGTTTATTGAAGGACCAAAAAAGATGCTTATTGAAGGACCAATAGTAGTTTAAATGAAATGATATATAAACTTTGTCCTTGTTCTTATTTGTATCAATTATATTGGTTGAACAACTCAGTAAATCATTGAACAACACAGTAAAACATAATATACCTGTAAGTCTGGAGTAATTTAAACTTCTTTCTGCTGCCATTGGATTAAGCTAGGATTCACAAATGAAGGCAAATGTACATGTCCCAGGATAATGTTGCAGGATTCAATCTGGGTCGGTCACCGGGACCAGAGGTTTAGTTTTCTGAGCTTTTGGACTCATACTGGTGCTCATTTTCAGTGAACTTCTCTCTCATCAGAATGCTCAGAAGACTAAACTTCTGGTCCCAGTGATCAACCCAGATTGTAAACTAAGATTATTTGGGATTGCATTTCCTTTTATGTAAGTATTTCAGTGTTGCTATTCCCAAAAATAACCAAAATAACCAAAAATACACAAAATAAAATTATATTTTATTAATATTTCATAAAAGGTATTTTATTGTATGCAATTATACGCTTTTCCAGAAATTGTTATCATTGCATCTACAAACACATAATGAGTTCACATCCTTGATCACATAGGAACTATAAACAACTTGGACAGACATTTGAGCAAAATATAGGATGAGCTATATAAACGTTTTGTGGTAGAAGATGTAGATAAATAGTTATGTACCCAATGAATGTGCTGAAGTTGGCTATGAAGTCCTAATTGGCTTAGGGAAATGTAAAACTCTTTGAAGTTGCAGTTATTTTAAAAAGCTTTATAGCCCATCACCAAAAATAGGTTACTTGGTGGGAACAAGGGAATAAGATTGTCCTGTGGCAGCATCCTAAATATGGAATTATCTTGCCAGAGAGGATAAATTAGCTCCAATACTAATATATTTTTATATAGGCAGAAAAAAGGCTTTTAATTCTTACTTGCCTTCAGTGGCACTCAATTCTAACCTCTCCATTTTCTTTGACTGCTAAGGTCTGTTTTCAATTTTATTTGATATATCTGATTTTTAAGAGGTTTGATAGTATTATAAATCACCTATAAAGTTCTTGTTGACAAAAGATATAGAAACTTGTTTTATCCACAGGAGAAGAAACATGGGTGGAATTACATTAGGTCCATCAATTGTTGTTTGAGTGGAATAATTTTTTTAGACCAGTTTTACCATTCTTCCTGCTTATTGGTTATTTTTATAATATAGTGCTGGTTATAGAAACATAATGTCTTTTTTACATATATCATTGTTTTGTTTTTTCATAGTGGAAGCAGCGCTCATGGTAATGTAACTTCTGCAATATCTAATCCATCACCTTTGGATATGGGTCATGTTGACCTGCCAGAATTGGAAAATGTGGACATTTTAGAGCTACAGTTTCAACAATTTAGTCTTCCTCAGTTCTGTGTAGCCATTTTGGAACATGCGGTGCCTCTTCTTAAAACAGGTAACGTTTATTTTTAAAGGAATTTTTGCTTATAGTACTTTATCTCTGACTGTTCTTCTTTTACTACACAAAGAATATACTTGACATGGCAATCTGAATGGTTTAGTTGTGAATCTAAGCACCTCCATTTGCATTTTTCTATCTGTGTAGTAGTCAGTGTGAAAACTGCAATGTTTTGGAAAATTTAACACTTCCGTTTGGGGTTCTGCCATATTCATCTTATCTCCTTTTAATTTATAATTCTTTCTGCGCAAAGGGAAGCTCAAAAGCAAAATAGAATAGCTACAGTTATATTGTCTATTTCAAACTTATGTTTATAAAGATGAACAGTTCACCCAATATAATTTTATGCCGTCTTTCCTTCAAGTTGATTAGGACATTCTTCATGGTTCTTCCTTCCCTCCATTTCCTTCCTTATAGCAACCAAATGAGCTACGTCAGTTTGAGAGATAGTTTATAAAGCTGCTTAAAGTTATTGTTTTATTTTAACATTAAGCTGTCTAGTTTTACTGCCTTTTACCATTTTACTTTAAGATTAAAAGAAGATATTTTGACAAATGGGGTGGGAGAGATAGAAGAACTGTTGGAGGGAATGGATAGGAAGATCATGTGGGATTTAATAGCTCCACTTTCTTGAGGCGTTGCAGGAAAAAAAATGCCCTCTTTACGGCATGTAATTTGTAACCAGCTGATTGATAAAGTGGTAGCTGTTTATAATGTAGTTTCACGTAGAGAGAAGAACTGAAGAAAGTAGCAGACTTGGTCGGAAGAATTTTCATACTGTTTTCAGCAGGAAGGCGCTGCCTCCAAAATGTAGAAACTTCAGAAGTTCTAGAAGTTATTGAGCAGTAAGGTTGAGGCAATGATGTGATGCCAATATGTTTTTAGTTGTTCTAATTACACTCTGTTTCTAAGGCTAGTTTGAAGAGTTGTTGCTGATACTTAAAATAAGCATTCAATATCTGAAGTGCAGTCTTCTTTACGAATAACCCTTCCTGATTCAGCCTCTGAAACTTTTTTCTGGCTGCACTCACAAAAGGAAATTAGACAGAGAACCGTGTGCAGTTTATAGTGTGGGACACTATTTATGGAATGCCTTTGTCCGATTATTACCATAAAGGCCTCAGATTAAGTTTTGATAGCTTGATTTTGAAATGTTGAGGAGCTAGTTGTGTTCAAATGGAAGGTTTTATATACACCACTTTTCTTTTGTTATTTACTGATTTATGCTACTTTTTATTTCTCTTTTTACTTCTTATAATGGCATGGTACTCTGTACTGAAAGCTTTTGTTAAAATATACAAGTGGTCCTCATTTAAACATCTATTCATTCAACAATAATTCAAAGTTGACTTGTGACTTGTTCCTCCAGTTAGAACTGTCGGGGCATCCCTGCGGCCACATGATAAAAATTTGAATCAGCTCTCATTTATGGCTGCCCTCCTCCTGCTGACCTTTGTCATCTTCACCTACTTCCTCTCTGCTGAGGGCTCACTTCACCTGGCCTTGCCCAGAGAGGTGCTTTGTGCATTGCTTAGTGATGGAAATTCCAATCCCAATTACTGTTTTTAACTGAGGACTACTTGCAGTAGTATTATATAACAATGTTTCATTTAGAAAATATTAAACTTCTAAACCAGGGGAGTCAAACTCGCAACGTCACGTGACATGTCGCGACGTATCACAACTTTTTCTGCCATTGCTGGCAATGGGGTGGGTGCGGTTTTGCTATGATACATCCGGCTTGCGGGCCGGCAGTTTGACACCCCTGTTCTAAACTGTCTCTTTGGCAAGAAAAAAAAAATCTTAAGTTTTCAAAGCTATTGCTGGTATTTAGTATAGTGCAGTTTCATCTGAGCAACAAGCATCACGATGCAAGGAAGGGAAATGTACAGTGTTCCTTATTTCAATTCTTGATTATTTAAGAAATCCTTACTAATTAACATATTGTATTATTCAACAAGAAGGAACTTTACTAATCTTGCTCTCTTATCAATTCTCAGGTAGTAGGAGAATAACCATACAAGTGTTGGAATTGGTTGCCAAAGACCTGCTACTTATTGTTGATGCTGTGTCTGAAGATGTTTGGGAAGACGAGAGTCTTTTTGGTCTAGAATTTGTGAGGATTTAAAATTCTTCTATTTTAACCAGAAAAATTTGCTTATTTATTTGTTTGCTACTGTAGTTATATTTATGCACCGCCATAATCAAGGACCAATTCTGTACAGTGATTGTCAGCTTATCTTAAATGTGTCATCTTTTTATCTTTAAGATGGTTATATTACATCTACTTTATCTCTGTTTTAAGCCTATCATTATGATTGGTTTAGGAGCAATAATAACTGAATGATACATTCTGTATTCATTTTTTTAAATGCAGTCATTATGAGTATAAGTAAAATTCCATTAAAAGTCATTGGGGGACTGAAGAATGATCTTTCTCTCTCCACTGTGTGGCCTTCTCCTTAAAGTCCTATTCATATTTTTCAGACTGCCTTGCTTTATTTTTTTCACTAGAGCAGTCTGCTTCTTTCTCTTCTTAAGAGTAAGAGTTTGCAAATGATGTTGTGACAAACTTGACTTTTTTTCTCTACTTGTCTTAAAAAAAGTCCTTGAAACATAAAGTAACAAAGAACAAAAGAACATTCTTAAAGGAGAGCATCATAAACTAATGCAATAAGCTGTTAACTCAGGGCTTTGGCTGTTCATTAGTGAAGAAGTCCATCTCACCTCAGCAATTGCCCTTACATGGTATTTTTTAAAAATAGGTTGGCACATACTTTCTTTGTAGATTTGTAATGATTAAAAAAATTGTTCAAGAATCTATTAGGTACCCTATTTTGGCATGAATGGAGGTAGTAGAAATACATGTTTGTGGCTTTTATTTTGGTTAGCCGACATAAATGCTATTCATTGATGGGATTATGAGATATAAATTAAATAACTAAATAAATTAAACAATGAATAAATTCTCCAGGGAGTCTTTATCTTCAAACGGTTCCTGCATTAGCAAGTGACTGTATTCCTGGCTTCTGTTGGGAGTATTGATTTGCAACTTTTTTTTTTTGTCTACAGAAAGAAAAACTGATTGGAATTCTAGATTCATTAGGTGAAGTCATTACCTATCACAAAAGTAACACCAGCTTAGAAAAACCTGAGCTTGCAGTAGTGCACCACAGGATGGCATTTGTTAGTGTTTCACTTTTCACAGTTCGACTCCTGCAAGTATTGCTACCTGTAGAGAAGGTGAGATGTGCCAATTTCTTTAGATCTTCAAAGTTACTTTGGGGGAAAATGCTTAAGATAGTGTGCATTTAAATGATAATATTTCAATTAGACACAGATAAAGGGAAATACAGTGCAGAACTCTTAAAAACAAGAAAGAGCCCTCTTTCTTATGTAAAGGTTTTCCCTGTTTCCTTCAAAGTCATCTCCCTGACTCTCTACAATGTCAAACAACCTGTAGCATCTAATAGATTACTAGAAGTAGTTGATGTTCTGTCTGGTTTTGAAACATACTCATCAGTATCTAGTTTTCATCGTTTTGCTTCCCTCATGCTAAGCTGTTGCTTTGACTTGGTGTTCAAATTTCATACTCCTTATAGTGATGTTTTCAATTGCAGTTGTCAAACACAAGCCACTTGATGTTGGTTTCATGCAGAATAGATTTCTGGTTAGAGTTAAAGACCTTGTACTGCAATGTTTTGCAATACACTGTGGAACCGATTGCAAAATAGCATTTTAAAGGGCCAAGTATAAAAATGACAAGTGTATTGTCTGCCCCCTAGTGGCTGGATAAGAACCTTACATCTTAAATGACAGTGCGGTTAATCTAGAGATTTTCTGATAATCGTCAATTCTGCTGTTGTGTCTGAGCAGGTCTGGAGCTTATTCTTATCTCTGATTTCAATTAGAGATTGGTACAGATAGTCCTTGATTTGCAAACCATTCGTTTAGCAACTATCCAAAGTTACAATGAAACTTTAAAAAGGGTTGGGACTTTCGACGGGTCCTTGCACTTATGACTGTCACAGCATCCTCGCGGTCTCATGGGTGCCTGGAAACCGGCATGTATTTATGACAGTTGCAGTGTCCCAGCATCATACGATTGTCATTTGCTACTTCCCACCTGGTTTCCAACAAGCAAAGTCAATGGGGAAGCTGGATTCATTTAACAACCACGATTCTCTTAAGAACCGCAGTGATACATCTAACAACTATAGCACAAAAGGTCATGAATCCCGGTGCTACTTATTCAACAATGTCCTCAACAATGGAGATTCTGGAGCCAATTGTGGTTGAAAGTCTAAAGAACATTGCTGGGCATTGTATAATTTTGCTCCTCTGTATTCCTTCTTGAAAATTGCTTTGCTGCCTTGTGAACTTCAGCTGATACCGATATTATTTGCACGTTTATAAACTAGATAATTCTGGTTGATGTTTTTCCTTTACAGAACCACTTAAAATAATATGTATTTGTGAAGGTAGATTCATTCCATGTGATAATGCAATATAATTTATAAAGCAATTAAAATAGTTAATAAAAGGAGGCTGAAATATATTTTACCTGATGGGGGCAGATATAAGCAAATTATAATTATACTGTAAATATTTATCTTTTGGGATTATTGAAATCTCTTTTGGGGATAGGAGAAGGTGTAAGAGTTTATCTAGGATTTTAGATCTTTTAAATAATCTAGAAGAAAGTGATAAGAGATTAAAAATCTTGACATATGTCTATCGTAGGAAATTGAACAATTACCTTTTTGATTTAAGCATAGTTTTTTTGCAAACATTCTACAAAAACCTGGGTTGCTATATTTATGCTGGAGGTTATGAATTCTATAGCTCTATGCAATGCATCCCAAGAGATTTACCATCACTTTGATGTAAATTGATGCAATATCTCTACAAATTAAATATAATTTTGTTTGAAGAAAATACGTTGGTCAAATATTCACCAATAATCAAACGTTAAGGCTAAAAATTATGAAATAGGTTGACTTTTCAATAGCCTTATTTCTAAACCTTTTTTCTTTTTCTCCCTCAAGGCCACTAGTGTTTTACCAGAGACTTTAGTGACAGCTTTGTTTGTCCTTTCCGTGGACATGCCATTTTCTTTGGAATATCCAAATATACATGAATCAGTCACATCTTATTTGGAACAAATGAATTCAGAAAACTACAGTATTTATAAACAAGCTGCAGAAGCTGCCTATTCAATTGAGTGTGCTTGTAATTTTATGCTGGATGTCCGCAAGGAGGTAAGACTTAAATTGGCTTAAGTGAAATTCAGTGGTTAAAAAATGGTGTAAATGCATTCCTAGACCTACTTAGGTGTTGTGAGAGTACTGTATTCCTGATAATCCATACAATTCCCAAGGAGTCATTTGAATCCTTTAAATATTTATATTTTCAGTCTTGGCTCATGGTGACTGAACAGACATTTGGTTATATTGTTTTGTCCATTCCCACCTAGCTCCTTTTACTGATGGGTTCTGAAAGACATCTTTCTATGGTTTGTTATAACAGAATAACAGAGTTGGAAGGATTATCATGATATGTTGTCATGATAAAACATGTTAGTTATCAGATATCTGTTATCAGAGTTATGGTATGTGTGAACTGGGATTCTTGGATTGTCACGAATGAAGGCAAATGTCCCAGAATAACGTTGCAGGATCCAATCTGAGTTGGTCACCGGGACTAGAGGTTTAGTCTTCTGAGTTTTTGGACTTGTGCTCTCACATTCTGGTGAGAGAGAAGTTCCCCGAGGGTGGGCCCCAGCACAAGTCCAAAAGATTGGAAGACCATACCTCTGGTCCCAGTGTTCAACCCAGATTGGATACTTGGATTGTCTCTCAAGTCAGCTAGGACTAAGAATAAAACTTGGCTTGTACCTTTGGCTTGTTAGAAAGGGTCTCTGGACCTTTCGATTGCCACATGTTGGTAAGGAATCAACCACTGAATTAAAACTCTTGGAATTTCGAAGCTGTTTAGGTGTATGAATAATACTGGTAGTATTCTCATTTCTTGAAAAGATAGCAGAATTATATATTCTGTTAGAGATTTCATTCATCATCTTATGTGAAGAACATGTTTGGTTTTTTTCCTCATCTTGACATGTTTTGTATATTGAGATTTCTGTGTGTATACATTTTTGTGGGGAAGAAAAGAAAGAAAGAGAGAGAGAGCTTTGACTCACGTATAGGGTATTTCTTTTGATATAAATGTTACCCTGTTCTTTAAATTTGATCTATGGTAAAAGTATCATGCAAGCTTAGTCCCTTTTGCAAAAGATACTCATAAAGTTTTGACCAAAAATGTGATATTATGACATTAACATTAATAGGTATATTAATTTCTGATGAATTATAAATTGTGGCCTTCTGCAGTTAATAGTTACCCAAATCAAAGTTTGCTATCTATGCTAAATAAAAAGCAAAAAAGCAAGCCCATCTTGCTATTGATGAGCAAAGTGAAAAAAATGTGTTGATATTGCTGGCATGGATCTTCTTGAATCCATTTGATCAAATCCTTCATTATTCCCCCAGTCCTCTCAGTTTAATGAAATGGTGGTGGCAGATCCATTTGTACATGGGGGAAAATACTTGTCTCTGTGTTCCATGCCTATTAACTTTAGTCAGTTTTTTCCCCAGTATTTAATAATTTGATATGATTGTTGGTAATCCTACTGGTAAACTGGTTCATCTTCTTGTTTATAGAAATGTTGATAATTTCTGCTTACTTGTTACATTCATCATTATTAGTAAATTATTTTTGTTGATCATAGGACTGTAAGTTAGTTCATAGATCATTAATTCATCTGTCCCTTAAAATTAAATAATACATATTATTTTTTTAAAAGGGAGAAAAAAATATTCTTGATTTAGTTGAACTGGCAGAACAAGCCATAAAAAGTCTTCCGTGCCACCAGTATTTTGATCTACTTAAGGAATTCCTCAACATTTGCTCAGATATGTAAGTTGGGCAATTTGCATTCAATATTTAATCTTATGATGGGGTTCTGTGATGATGTTTCAGCCATTAAATACATAATCCATATAAATTGTTTTTTTAACTATCAATAAACATATTGGATAAACTATTTATATTTTGTTGCTTTTAAAATAATAATGGAAAATAAAAAAACCCCAAAAGGAACAAAATGCAAAAATACATACATTATTAGAAAAAAATACATAATGAGTGCTTAAAAATAAGTGAAAAAATTTAAATTACTATATTTTGTATAAATGAGCCCCATATATATACTTATCCATGCAAAATTTATGTTTATAGAGGATATTGGATAAATTTATGACATCATTATTCTGATAAAGGGAATGGGGAATTTGCACAATTTGGTGCCATTTATGTGGTAACTTAGCTATGTATTGATTAATTTTTTAGACAGTCCAACATACACATCTGTCTAATCAAAATATAGATCTTACGATTTACAAAGAAATTTTAAGGCAAGCAATGATTACAAAACCTTCCCAAACTTTACTACCTTGACAATGGTGACATCCACAAATGTATCAGAAAAAGCAAAAAATGTTAAAAGTAAAACTTCCTTCATTTCCATACAGTATAACCTTGTGAACTCTAAAGCTTCCTCCTTCCGTTATGTATTCAAGATGGACAGTTATTAATATTTATATGTTACTTATATGTAAAAGATATAGGTCTATACATATGTTATATATAGTATGTTTAGTTTAAGCAACTAAATTTCATTTTTAATGTGTGCCATTATGCCCACAGTAAAAAATGACAATAAAGGTCTGTCTGTCTGTCTGTCTGTCTGTCTGTCTGTCTGTCTGTCTGTCTGTCTGTCTGTCTGTCTGTCTGTCTATCTATCTTATCTTTCTTCAGAATAAAAAGTACAAGGTCAGTTTAATTGGTTAAATTAACCCAGCTCTCTTAGCTTGCCAAATTTCATCTTCTTAGGGCAGTGGTGGTGAACCTATGGCACACATGCCAGAGGCGGCACTCGGAGCCCTTTCTGTGGGCACGCATGCCGTTGCCCCAGCCTCACCTCTTCCGTGGCCCCTTCCTCACCAGCAGCCCCCCTGGAGGAGAGTCGCCTTGGGCGTAGCCCACATGGAGCAGCACAGCCAAGCACATGGCAGCCAGGCAGCAGGGACAAGATTTCGTCCTCGTGCCCTCTCGCGTGCAGACGATGGTGCGGGATGCGGGTGGAGGGCGTGGCCACCATGGTGCTGCAGGGCCACCATGGCGATCTGCTGCAGCGGGCCGTGGAGGCGGTGAGTGGCCCTGCGGGTGGGCGGGCGGGGGCAGACCAGGCGGTGGGGCGGGGGTGGGGCGGTTTTGGGACACTCGGTCTCTAAAAGGTTCGCCATCACTGTCTTAGGGAATCTAGCCAGGAAAGACAATGAATAAATAACTGGTTAATAATCCAAGACCTCTGTATGTCTTGAGTGGGGAGAATTTGCTATCTAAGCCTTGAAGCCATTTCTGTTATACTCTGTTTTTCTGGTTGTAGCTGGAAATCTGCTGGAGCTGACCCACTACTGCAGACTGAAAGTCAGAAGGTGCTTCTCCATCTGTTGTCGCATCCTGTGCCAAATATTAAAACAGAAGCCTATCGCTGCTGCCTTGAAATTGTTAAGGTTAGCATTTTACAAGGCCTGTGGTTTCTTCAGAATTTCTTCTTTTTCCCTCTACCCGCTTTTACATGTAATTTCCCCCTTTTTCCATTTAATAATCTCACAGGGATTTGGTCAGGCTGAAAAACTGAATCTTTCACTAAATAAAGTTGAGATTGCCTGATGTTAATTAATTCTGAGTTCTTTTTTAATTTGCTGAATTTCAAAGAGGAAAGGATACCTGCTTGGTTTTCTTACTTATTATAACATATTATGATTTAATGATATCATTGCCTTATGGAAATAACTGCATAGTGGACAGTACTTTTTTGTCTTCACCTATTGTCAGGTGAGAGCATTCCCTCATGTTCTTGCTGTTTTCTTCTCGCTCTCTCCCAGCAGTTTTAAAGGTTGGCAGGAGGGATCAAGCAGAAAAGCTTTCTTTATTCCAAATTACTCCTCTTGTGGATCACTGATTTCTTGCTGTGAGAAACTAGCAGTTTTGAGCTTAGATGACAGGATGTATTAGCAATAGGAAACCAGCAGTATAGCTCTCAGTTGTGAGCTTGAAAAGCTTGCAGTTTTATGGATATGCATATGGTTGCATGTGTGTGTGTGTTTGTGTATTCAAGTCTGAAAGTGGCTTGCTCTATCTAATTCAGTATACTTTGGTATTTTCATGTGTTGTCAGGATAATATTTAAACATCTTTCCTCTTTGTTTTAGAAATGTTTAGGCATTCATAATACTGTAAAGTCTATTCCTTCAATCAGTTGTGGTGTACATTTTCTGCTTCATCCCAAAGTTCTTTATGAAATATGCACTTTTGGGCTTCAGGATTCCCAGCATGAGGTACATCTTTCTGAATATGATACCATTCCTTGAATTAATCTGTAAATTAAAAGAAATTAGTAGATCAAAAGCTTTGTACCTTTAGAAACTCTTACCGTGTTTAGCTTGTTAATTAATTGTTATCTTGCAACTGACTATCTGCATTATGTTTATTATCTTTACTAAAATTAATGGAACTTGCTATTGTTTTCAATATGCTTAGGATTGCAACAAATTTCAGTTTGAGAATTTTCAAAAGTATAAAAAGAATTTTAAGTAATGTAGAAAATGACGAAAGTGCAATTAGTCATTTGGTAGCACTCAGGCTTGCTTTTGATTTTTATATAATTATTTCTCTGTCTCTCTGTGTCTTATACACACACACACACATACACACACACACACACAGTTGTCCTAAGATTGAAGTTCAGTTCGTATCTTAAGATCTTTCTCTAATATACTCTTCTTTTTTTTATGGTTTTTAAGCAAATCAACCTTAAATTGTGAAGATTTTCTAAATGCTTACACTAGGGCAGGGGTCCCCAACCCCCAGTACGTGGACCGGCACCAGTCTGCGGCATGTCAGAAACCGGTCCGTGCAAACAAGCAAAGTCCCATCCCCAGGATGAAGGCAGCACGCAAAACCACACCCCCTCCGGTCCGCAAAAAAACCCTCTCTCCACAGAACCGGTCTCTGGTGCCCAAAAGATTGGGGACCTCTGGACTAGGGCACTATTTTTAAAAGTCCTCTTCTGTGCTTTATTGAGGGCATTTCTTGATCTGAATCACACTCTGCTTGAAGACTGTTCAGTGCTAACAGGCTGTAGATTCTTGACAGTATTTTATCACTGTTCTTGTTTTTTTAAAAAAGGAAAAAGAAAAACACAAAAGCTATTTGGTGCAATGTTCCAAGGCAAAGCCTAATTTCCATTTCTGACACCAGCAAATTGGTTTGAACACTCTTTATTGCGCTATTGTATCTTCTCTCATTAAAACAGGTGTGCTCAGCTGCCACATTTCTACTGATGTATTTTCTTCAAGGCCGATTGATGATGGCAGCAGAGACCTGGAACAAGTTTATTGAAACTCTCTATCCTGTTATTCCAATTCTTCAGGTAATCTCATCTTCTTGAAAAGTAGTTTATCTTCAGATAAGCTTAATTGCTTGGCTGAAAAAAGCAGTACTGACACAACACAATAGGGGAAAATATGTAAGCAAGGCAACCAGAAATAAAGGTGTTGCCACTAGAGTTGTTGCTTGAATGCTTGTAACTAAAGCTGAATGGGTAAGTGGCATTGGACTTTTTAAATAAGACGTATCATCTGGGAATGGCTGATGTTTTCGGGAGGGATATCTACTGTTCAGAACCATCCTGAATTTTTATTGATCATAACTTGAAGGTTACTTGGGGAAAAGGCTTGTGGGATATGTGGATCAATTTAATATAATTACTCAATCAGGAAGCTTCTTATAAATATTGCCTACAATTTTTTCAAACACAATTCCAAACTCCTCTTGTGAAAGTTGTATTTTGCGTGCGTCACATGCCAATATTCTTCTACCAATACATAAAGCAAAATTCTTCGTCTTTTTTGAATAAAAGAGAGAATATTTGTAGGTCAGGGTTGAACTGTGGGGTCCCTGGTGCTCCCTGAGCTTGATTTGTTTTCTTGCCAATGCTTCATTACCAAAGTAGGTAACATCATGTTACCTAGTTTGGTAATGAAACATCTGCAAGAAAACAACCAAGCTCAGGGAGCACCAGGGACTCCACACTTTTAGAATGTTAAGAATATTTGTTTGTTTGCTTGTTTATTTATTTATTTCAAAGAAAGTACTGAGTGCAGACCCCCATTTTTCTTCTTGGAACATGATGTAGGAGGCACATAACTATTCCAATTAAAATATTTTTAAAACCCTGATTATTATTTTTTTTTAAAGAAAATGTCAGAGGTCGCATGGAACCGGAAGTCTAGTAAGCGCACTAAAGGAACGTTAATGAACCTGGGCATTACATAAGGGACTCCCGCTATAGGTAGTGCTGGAAACATTTTGCTGTATTTCTGATGGGCAGTGGCGATGTCAGCACAACCCAACAAGGCAAAATTGCTGAGAAAATGGAACCATGCTTTGTCAGAAGTTTGTTCCTGAAATTGGAACTTCTCCCACAAACAATGAATGTTTGAAAAACAAATGGCAATTGCCTATCAATTGGTCTATTAACTTCCTGTTGCCAATTAATGAGAGAGTTTTCTTGATAATAAAGCAATAGTGTCTCTTTTGGAGCATGATATTTACTTATGCTAATTACCTGCCTCTGTTAACTTGTAAGTATTTACTTAGGGTTATGCAAACACAGAAGAACCTCTAGGTAACTGTATTCTCACCCTGAGTGAAACAACTACTGAAAATGAAGGGATTCTCCCAAGAACTACTAGGCTAAGAGCTTCTCTTCGTCTTCTCTTCTCGAAAAAGCCACTGTGAGTAAATTACTGCATGTCCTTTTAGCCAATTTGCAAAAAGATAGAAAATGGCATGCAGCCCAAGTCACAACCCTCCACTTAGATAAATCATTTTAGAATGAAGTAGCACATCCTTTAGAATGAAGTAGCACATCCTGGAAACTATGCCAATCCTTGGAAGGTTGTAAAATGTCTGAAAGACACTAATTTGAAAAAGCAGAGGAGTGTAGAAATTGATTATGACTGACTGGGCTGAAAAAGTAGTGACAAGATTGTTTTACTACTGGGAAAGTAGAGTACAGAAATTATGATACTGTTTGAGGTGACAAGCAAATCAACCTGTAAAACATTGGCATTGAAATCTCATCTACTGCAATTTTACATCAACACTGAGTTGATACTGGACTATTTGATTCTGTGTACTTTTTTTGAAAACCTAAATTATTAACTGGCAGCCAGTGCTGTCTGATGTCATACACATATTTGAAACAATTTAATTCAGCCAACCTGGCTTTTAACAGGAACAATTTGGCTGTGGTCATAAGACATGTACATATATTTCTTCAGTAAAAATTTGGAAATCTTAGGAAATACTTTGCTTCCCCAGAGTTCGTTCTGTGGCACTCAAACAGTTAATGTTTCACCTTATGGAAGAAGAAGAGTCCCATCTGAAACGTCCCCTGTTGCACGGCAGCATTCTCTCAAGTGTTTCTAACATCCTTATTGTGGAAAACCCTATTGAACTCAAGCTGGATGACACAAGAGAATCTGTTTTTAAGGTGAACGTAGAAAACTTTGCACAAGGAGAGAGATCTCCTAAGTCAGTGGTGGCGAACCTATGGCACGCGTGCCAGAGGTGGCACTCAGAGCCCTCTCTGTGGGCACGCGTGCCATCGCCCCAGCCCTGCCTCCCCCATGGCCCCCTCCTCACCAGCAGTCCCCCCGGAGAGAGTTGCCCCTGGGCGCGGCCTGCGCAGCAGTGCAGTCAAGGACATGGCAGCCGGGTAGCGGGGACAAGACTCCACCCTCATGCTCCGTCATGTGCAGATGATGCTGCAGGGCGCGGGTAGAGGGTGTGGCTACCATGGCGCTGCTGGGATGCCTGGGTGATCTGCGGCGGGCCGTGGAGCCAGTGGGTGCCCCTGCGGGCAGGCAGAGCGCGGGGTGGGCAGGGCAGGGGCAGGGTGGTTTTTGGGCACTCCGTCTCTAAAAGGTTCGCCATCACTGTCCTAAGCAATGAAATAGTAATAATAGCACTTAGACCTATATACTTATGCTTATACTTATATACCGCTTCATAGTGCTTTACAACTGTCTCTAAGCAGTTTACAGAATCAGCATATTGCCCCCAACAATCTGGGTCCTCATTTTACTGACCTTGGAAGGATAGAAAGCTGAGTCAACTTTAAGAAATGTAGTGCAGATGATACTGTTGAAATATAAATGGCACTGAAAAAAGGAATTTATGATCATTTTTCACACTACTATTCCACCGTCCCCATGGTCATACAATCAACATTCAGAAGCTTGGCAATTAATTCGTATTTATGATGGTTGCAGTGCCCCAGAGTCATGTGATCACCTTTTGCGACCTGAGACGCAAAGTCAATGGCGAAGCCAAATTCACTTAACAACTGTGCCGTTAACTTAACAACTGCAATGATTCACTTAATAACTGTGGCAAGAATGGGCTTAAAATGGGACAAAACTCACTTAACAAATGTCTCACTTAGCAACAGAAAATTTGGGCTCAATGGTGGTCGTAAATCGAGGACTACCTGTATAAAACAATTAGGATAACCTATTTTCTCATATAATCTATTAGAGATTATACAGTCACACAACAGGAAATCCTAGCAACTCCCTAATTCTCTATAAGCACTGAAAATGAATTTGGGAAGATTATAAAGCAGCACTAGCGAATCAGTTTATGAGATATCAGCCTCAAAAATGGATATTTGGGCTTCACCTATAGAGACGACAATATTCTTGTGAGTATTCAGTTCTGATCTGTTGTGAGAGAAAATTGAAGCCCCATAAGAGATGATATGGGAAAATATGTGAACAGATAAATAAGAGGATATATTTGTTTTATCTTTAGGCTGAGACAGTTGAAAAATTGTACAGTATCTTTATATCAGACACTATTGATTTGACTTTGAGGAAGTCAGCAGCGGAGCAATTAGTGATAATCATGCAAGGTAAAGTTCTTCAAAATACAATTTACCATTAAGATACAAAGTTGTTCCAACATGGGGAAAGTCATGGCATGATGGGTAATATAGGTGATTATTTTTCTCCTGTAATAAAATCCGAATCACCTTTCCTTAGCCACTTTTTATGTATTGTGTATGTTCTTGCTGCTTATATGCCAATAGTGTGACCTCCTAATTCACTTTCCTTAAAACGAAACCCAAAGACACTGTATAAATGGAGTAATATGAGAAAGGGATGGGCTTGCTAGCTAGAAAGATGAATACTGTGTTTCCCTGAAAATAAGACCGGGTCTTATATTAATTTTTGCTCCAAGAGACACATTAGGGTTTATTTTCTATGTAGGGCTTGTGTTTGGGGAAATACGGTACTAAATGCGTCTGGCTGACGATCTTAATTGGGGCTTATTTTGGGGGTGTGGCTTATATTATGAGCATCCTGAAAAATCATGTTAGGGCTTATTTTCCGGTTGGGTCTTATTTTGGGGAAAACACAGTAGAAGCACTTTACTCTGGAACATTTTGTGGCAGGTTTCATGCACATTTTTAGTTCCTCTTTCAATTCTCCAGGAGCTGGTTCAAAATACTTCTCTTCAAGTACATCAGCATATCCAGAAGGCAGCCAGAGTTAGCAAAAATACTAAAAAGCTAGGAGGAAAAAAAAACCCTATATCAGTAATTCCCACTATCCCTTTCCTACCTCAAAATGGACCAACGATTTGTAATTGAAGAGTACATTCAATGCATTATTGTTGGCAGGGCAGGAGAGTAGGGTGGTAATCAGAAAGCTAAAGTTAAGATGGAAATATTTGGAAGATTGACAGGGAACTGAAGTTGACAACAAATCAGGACTTGTGATTCACTATTTAAATCTAGATTGCAGGAAGGAGATACATTTACTTATCCATACATAATTTATCTAGTATCTAGTATCCATTTAAAGATAAGGCAATTCTGAATCCAGTGTTATAAGTTGTTGTAAAAGTGTGTATATGGAAAGTTAATGTTTTATTTTTTTCTTCCAGATTCTAAATTGCATCCAATTATCAAAAGTATGGATGCAGTGGACAGAATTCTTGCATACTTTACTAAGTGTGTTGCTCAGAATGGCAAGGTAAATCTACTTCAACTTTTCTCTCAGAAGAACCATCCCAGAGCTCCTAATATTATATGTTCAGTCAAATAATTTTAAATAGGAATTAAATATTTTCTATTTGGAATATGATATTGTCTCAAGATGGTGATTAAACATGTGGACTACTTCAATGTCTAATTCTTAGACTCTATATCACTTCTCAGCTTGTAAAAAAAAGGTAAAAAAAATCCTCATACAGAAACGTGCCGTTTAAATAAGCATGTTTATACAGAGGAAGAAAGGAGCTAATATGGAACCCCAGACTCATGTTCTTCCTCTTCTCTCTCCTCTTTCTATTTGATTAGGAAGCAGAATAGTTTGTTATAATTTAGTTGATCCCGAAGCTTAATTTAGCTGATCCCCAAGCTTAAAAAGTAGCAGTCATAAAGGCTTGCATCACAAATGGCTAAATAAGGCCATTCCAGATTGTTGCCTTATTTAGGAATTGATTGTGGTGCATTTTTTCCTTAAATAAGGAATGGCCTTATTTTTTAAAAAAATGCTAGCATTTCACTTCTTTTTTTAAAAAAACCCCACATATATGAGGTCCATTTTCCTCATAGAAAGCTTTATCAAAAAACCCAAAAAACTCTCAGCAGTTTAGCTTCCAGACAGGGAAGTGAAGAATGATGGGAATTAGGAAAATAGTAATTTTTATCTTGTCTACACTGGTACGCTGTAATATCATTACTAGCCATGTGCGAAGATAGGTGGGCCATGACAGTGGGTTGAGAGAAAGTGGGGAGCCATGAAAGAAATGGTGGTTAAATCCTATTGAAATTCAGATGGTGCAGGGAGTAGATAAATTTATACGGAGGTTCCTTCAAGCTGACTCTCAACTCAATGGTATTGCTGAAGAACTGCAGGAATAGCCGAATGAGTTATCCCATCAGTTATTAAATATTGAAGAATGTGTTTAATTTTTTCTTCATGATTTAAATAATGCCAAAACCGACCAAGCCCAGCTTCAGAAATTTTGGAACAATTATTAATTGTATATCTAAGGATGGTTTGTTCAATTTCATGATTACAAAACAATTTTCCCAGCAGAAACTAATTTTGTAAATAAATTTATAAGGGTTTTATTTAAAACATTAATAGAACCCTTCATTTAGTTTAATTCTATTTATCTGTGAGTGAGTTGGGATAAAATATTAAAAGTTCCTGCAAATTTTCATCTATATTAGATTCCGTGCTTGCTTCAAAAATGTGCCACAGATTATTTCTATTGCCTTTATGTCTTTGGAATTAAATACTGAAATATGAGCTTTTGTATGAGAGATAGATTCTCTGGATTTGTGAATAATGGGCTAAGGTAATGTACTGAAAGACATTACTCTAAATTTCCAAGGAGTGTTGATTTCAGAGAAGTTTCAGAAGTTACTCAGTAGATCGCTACTACAGATTTTAGTTAACAAATCATTATTTTTTTTTTGATAGATCGTGGACTGTATGATGTTGCCATGTCTTGCACTTTTACGGAAACTTCTTTCTGTTGATCCAGTCAAACGTCTGTCATTGGCTTACCAGCCTTCTGTCTTGCTTGTGTTATTTAGAGGTATCATCATAAAACTAAAATAAAAATGGGTAGAAAGCATTTGTTTTTATACCTTCGAATTAAGCAATTAAATATCGAGTGATATTTTTACAAGCATTTTGTTTCCAAAAGCTGGATATATTTACATTTTCTAGCCTGCAGTTTTAGAAACAAAATTAATATTTCCTATATGTCTTGTTGGTAGATCATAGGAGCAAATATTTAACTTTGTTGTTCTTCAGAAATTTGGTATTTAGAGTCTTGAAAGCCTTTATGCTATTTAGAAAAACCATGTAAATGTCTTTGTTCTGTTTTCAGTTGCCTTGATATTCCAAGATTATGGTGCTATTACCAGTGAAACAGCAGTATTACTTTGCCTGCTACTTTTTGATGAAGCAGCACGGAAAGAGATATGGTAGGGTAATCTATAGTGATTGGTTCTGTGTTACCTCATTACTCCTCCAAGCAAACTATCCTTTTTAGTGCCAGCTGCAATATATGTAAATTATAGGCAACATTTGTGCTTGTATATCACGTGCATTTTCTCCCTCTCTCTATTTTTTGTCTATCAAACAGCAGAATATAAAACGGTGGCTGATTGTCTTCTTGCCTTTCACTATAGCACTATTTTAAATTATATAGATGCAAACATAAGAGTAGCATGGTGACCTGCTGACATCTTTGAAGAATTAAAGGCCTATCATTGCTAGAAATATCTTTTGCCAAAATCATAATCTTTACTGATTAGCCCTTGGGCCATATCAAAGTGCAAAGTTCCAGCAACAAATTATTACTAAAATTTGATAAAAGCAATTTAAAATGGAATTTAATAAAATACAATATAAAATGGAATTAGAATAAAATACGACTTAAAATGAAATTTGAATAAAATACAGTCTAAAATGAAATTAAAATAGAGTACAATAATTTAAGATATAGATAAAATATGATAAAATTATATTTTGGAGTCACCCCAATCAGTCCCACATATGCAGATCTCAACCAAAATAGATGCACTGGCTACAAGGTGACTAATTAAGATGTGCTAAGGTAATAAATGCAGAACAGAAAGATATGACAGATGTTTCCATCCCATGTTAATTGCTGATGGATTAATAAAACATTTCTATTAAAAACTCTTAAGCACAAAGGTATTGTTAAGGGTAATATCTATATTTTTAGTAATGGTGTTATTGCAAAATACTTTTGGATAACATTGAAATAATAACTCTTCAAATGAAGAGTTGATCCAGATATTCAAACTTATTTTTTCTTTCCAGTCCTAAGAATAATATTTTAATCTTTTAGTTAAAATAAATTTTAGTTTTCTTTATAAACTGAAAATTGGCCACTATTTTAGATAATGATGCTGGTGTGATTGCTTCAAATGTCTTTGGCAGAAATTACTTTATCTTCTATTTCATGGTGGTTTATTTGTTTTAGCATTTTGTTCTTTCAGTTCTACGCTGCCTTGAGTTGTTTTCGAGAAGGCACTTATACATTTTATATAAATATTTTAAAAGTTATTTAAAAACATTATACACACACACACACATACATATACATATACATATACATATATATATATACACAGGGCTTTTTTTTCTCATAGAACGCCCAGAACGGAGTTCCGGCACCGCGGGTGTGAGTTCCGGCACCTTTTTTTTCTTTTTTTTAGAAAAAAAGCACTGTATGTATAATTTACTTAAAGATTTTGTCAAATGAGCATATTCTAGCTTATTGCTTACAAACACTTCTGCTTTGTGCTGTTATATGGAAAGGGGTTTTGCAAATGAAGTAGTAGGAGGGTACCCTGTTTCAATGAGTGGCAATCAATCTGGTCTTTCATGACGAGACAGCCATATTGTGATTCTTTATGTTTTTCTTCTATCCTGGTTCTTGCTTCCCCACTTTATATTGTTGATATAAATCAGAATTTCCTAGGCTAGAAAATATCCTTATTTTAGTGTTTATCAGCTGCCTCTCAAGATCAGCAAATATTAGTTGCATAGCAATTAAACGAGGAAGGGAGAAACTCCAAGAGTGTTAGTTTGGGGGCCCATATCTTTAAAAAAGCCTTGATACTTTGTCTTGCAGCTGGCAAATCCTCTTTGTGTATTAGACTTCATTCTCGTCTGGAATAAGAAATTGTGTCACAGAATCTTCTGCCAAATTAAGCCAATTCCTGAATAAGGAGAAAGCTAAGGGCTCGGATTTGCTACTGAGCCCTAGTGTGAAACCTGACAGACATAAAGCTAAAATGCATATTTCCTGCACTTGAGCATTGCCCTGTGTAAACATGATGGTCTACACAGCTGCATAAGCTAAAAGTATATGACATTTAAGGCATATACTGATTAACACCTAAAGTCTTCTTTGGTTTTGTTTGAATTTATTTGTTCATTTATGCAGGGCTGATACTGTTTCCTGTGATCCTTCTAGCATTTCCCACTTCACCTTGCCTGTTGCCGTTGTAAGGAGGTAAGAGTTATTATTCATATTAAAAGTTACCCATACAGAAATATTGTCTTTTGCACTGTGAAGGAAATATTTTAAATCAAAAATATCTAGAAAGCCATCCATAGATGTTTGAAGGACCTTAACACAAAACACAACACTTATTTTTTTGTTATTTTTTTAAAAAAAGAACCCTAAATGGATTAAATTATCTTTGTTCCACAAGTAGACTTTTTGTATCAGTGGTAGCATCTTATCTTCTTCTTTTTGTCACAAATTGTGACAGCAAAAGCTTCATTTGTGCTCCTAGTTAAAGTATGAAAACCGTTTGGTGCAGTCCATGGTGACTTTCCCATTACATATTATTTATTTATTTGTTTCTTTGCTTGTTTGTTTTTCGCATTTGTGATCGGCCCATCTTCCTCAAAGAGGGACTCTGGACAGTGTACAATAAAACATTAAAATATAAAAACAATATATAAAAATTAAAAATTTAGAAGGAGGCAGGGATGATTAAACACTGTTATAATTAGTTAAAAGGCAAAGGGAGGGTTCTCAGGGCACTAACTAGCCCTGGGCCTGCGTGTTCCTCTAGGCTCCCCCTGTGAGGCCACAGAGCCATGTTTTGACTCCTTTTTGGAAGGCTAGAAGAATGGGGGCCTGCCTAGCTTCTGGGGGGGGGGATATTCCACAGGGTGGAGGCAACAGTAGAGAAACTCTCTTCTTAGATTCATTTGTGTTGCCCTCTTCCATCCACAACTCAGTTGGGAATACTTGAACCTTATGCATTTTTGCGGTTTACACAGATTTCTTCTTCTTTTTGTTATTCTGTCATTATATTTCCCACTCAAAAATGGGGACACCAACTCACAGAATTCTAAGCAATGGCTGTGGTTGCTTGAACAGTCCAAAGTGACATAGTTCATATATTAACCATAAGCCATGATTTGCAAAGCAAAGGTCTGAATTCATTCATGCTGATGAAAATCAAACAAGCTGCAGTTGTGGCTTAAATGTGATGTACATAGTACTTTGCAATTTATTGCAATGAATGATAGGCTGGCATTAATGGAATTGGAATTATGTGTGAACCCCAATCACTATATTTTGTTAAAACGTGATTAAAACGAACTATGCCTTAGTTCAGTGTGTATGCTCAAACCAATACACAGAGCTAAAACATGAAAATGCTCCTGTTGAGTGTTGCCGTTTGTTCAAAGTATAACTTAAGACAGTGCATAAGACAGTGATTTTTAAATTGGATTCTAGTTTATGATCAATTAATTTTACAGAATTGATTGATGTAAAGTCAATGTGGGGACTGTCGGTAACTTGAATAGGAACTCTTTGTATATTCCATGTAAGAGTAGAATATAAAGAAATATTTGAGAAGTGTTAAACCATGACTATAATCAAATAGTGAGCAATACAAATTTTGTTCTCCAAAAACAGCACTATTTCAATTTGTCCCTTTTTATTCCTAAAGGTATCATCTACCTATTAAAGTCTCTGCACATCATGCTGTCAGTCCTAACTCGGTGGTGTTACCATTTTCTTGTGAATTCTGGGCCTCAAAATATGTGTCAGATATGCTAAAAATGGCTTGGAACTTGTCTTGGTTCCATGGAGCAGATAATTTAGTTGCACTCACCAATTATGAGACAGTAGCAGAACAGTAAGCTATTCATTTTATTGTTCCAATTTTTTGTTGTTTCTTCTAATTTGTGTTTAACAAAGATTTAGTTTTGGGTCTTCACTTGGAAATTTTTATGCTTTTGTTTTAATGAATGGCACCTACCATAAAACACTGAAATTCCATTTGGGAAAAGGTTTGGGAATCTAACTCGATTAGACTTCAAATTCTATCATCTCCAGCTAGTATGATTAATGATCAGGGATAGGAATCCAAGAATGTTTTAAAGTCAGAGATTCCTAACAAAATTTCCAGTGATCCATACTCCAAATCGTTAAGCAATTAGACAGGCAGTTCATTTTTCCCATATCCTTAGTTTTTCCTTAAACTTTTCATAGCTTCCAATCTCGATTTGACATATTTTTGGGGGAGTCTGTGTGTATCATGTAAACTTATGAAAAATACTGTAGTGAAAGATTTCTTCATGAACTGCCCTGTAGAATAAAAAGACAAATGCTATTTGATGGTTCTAAAACCAAAAAGATAAAACTTTAAATTAATGTGATGAAAGAAGAAAAACCAAAATATAAATTGCAATGCTATATAAGTTGGTTACTTTAAAATAAATCCTTTAATTATCATTTTAATGTTCTTTTTTTAAAAAATTCCAGATTTTCCAGCACTTTAAAGCTCTCCTCAGAAGATATTATTATCCTTAAGTTAACGTGTGCAACCTTCGGTCTGCAGGATTGTCTTAATGCCATCACTCAAGCAGCATCCCACGGGGAAGTTAGGGCTGCTGTCACAAAAATGAATTTTTATATTTTGAATGATAGGCTGGCATTAATGTGCAGCAGTAGTCCTTGTGGAGCCACTTTCAAGTCCTTGGCTTGGCAAACAGCATTAAGCAGGTTGGTGTGTAAGTACAAGATACCTAAATGACTACAAAGCCTTCTGTCACTATAGATTTAGCTTTGAAATTTTAAAAGATAGCCAGTTTCTTTAGAATATTCCCAAGCATTTTCCGGAGCAACAAATGCCTTTGAAAATGGTAAATTTGGTTGTATTTAGCAACCAAAAAGGAAGAAATGTTCACATCCACAGGCTGGCTAAGGACAAAACACTGGCCCTTTTGCCCTTCCTACTGTAAACAGTGCATTCACCTGCCTGACAGAATATTGTGAGGAATGTCTGGATTAGTGACTCATTTGATTTTAGCAATTTTCTAGCTGTATAATTTGTGTGTGTGTGTGCATGCATGTGTGTATGTATGCATGTATTTATGGTTCATGGAGGCTAAATGCATAAAAGAATAGGGAAAAAGATAAAGGCAATACATTTCTTCTCTGACCATTCCTTCTGCTATGTTTTTTTTTGAATATGGTGTTTCATGGTTGAACCTTTTGATGTATTATTATTATTTTTTTTATTATTATTAAAAAAGACCTTTTGCATTCAATTGCTTCGCATTTCAGACATTTATATTCAGCATCAGCACATTGCTGTTTTCAGTCTCTCTAAGTTTAACCATATTTCAGCAAACTACATTCATCATGTAATACTAGCGAGAGGATATACCTACATAATGACATGTACAATGTTATGGTTTGTACATAACAGGTTTCTTCAAGTGCTTCCAGCGTCTTCAGAGGATGAAAAACTTTTGGCTGATGTCATATGTTTTTTAAACAAGTTTATGAAGGAACAGAAGAATATTTCAGAGTTTGAACACCTAAAATGGATCCTGGACATGGTCCTGAAGCATGTAAGGGTCTAACGTAACATTTGATTTCAACAGATTATGTATTTTCATTTGTACCTTGGTATTCAGCTGCTTTGAAACTCATCAAATTTGGTACTCAATGTATTTTGACACAGAAATTTTGTCCCGGTACTCATTGTTTGGTACTCAGTGCACAAGCTTGACTTGTCAGTGTTGGCTGCCTTGTGATTCACTACATTATTCCTTGGGAAAAATTGGTACTCATCATTTTAGGTACTGCTCAGACCTCCCATAACAATTAACACAGGTACAAGGTACCCCTGTACATACTGCTCTGTGGCATTATGCTTGACTCAAAAGGTTCCTTATACCTCTATTCTGCACCATATGGGCATAGTAAGTATAAGAAGGGGTATATATTTTTTCTTTACTTTTTTATTTTTATTTTTGAATGGAGCATTCTGTATGGGTAATCTAAATTAGGAGATGACAACTTCTTCCCATAGTATGGTCTAAATTCCTGACCCTGCCTACTGGAATGAATTGGAGGAGCAGTCCCTTCTAGGCGGATCCTGATCTTCTGCCGAAAAAGAGCCTTTGTCCTATTAGTCATTCATTCATTTATTAGATTTTTATCCCACCATTATTAAAAGTTATCTTGCATAAAGGTAAGATGCACAAGAACTTCCACAACAGGAAGCTCATGCATTAGAAACAGTCATGATTTTCTGAATAAAAGTCAATTTTAGATCAGGAAAAATGTATGCTTGCCATAGAATGACTATTATAACAGAAAGTACATTTAAATATATCCACCAAAAGAAAACTCTCCTCAAAAACTCACTGAATCTGAAAGGTTGTAGCCAGGGAGTCAGTGTCAGTTAGTAAACCATTTGATAAATTTGTCTTGTCTCTGCCAGGAAACTCTTACCATCTGCTTGCTTGAATTTTTATATTATTGAAATTAGTTTACTGAATAACTGGTGATCTCTATTCAGTTTACTGAATAACTGGTGATCTCTGTATAAATTGTTAAGAAAATTTACGTAGCTTCTTTCTAGTATGGAAAAAGCATATCAACCGATAGTTTCAACCTGAGTTTTGTGCTCTGTTGGAGAAAAGGTAATGAAACAAGTGTTCTGTACTGATGTTATGCTTTGATCTCCTTTTCAGAATCCAAAATCTCTATTAGATCTTGTAGTACAGCCAGAATCTCCGGCCCAAGATGAAGCTGATGAGCTAAAGACAGCTGTAAGACAACAATTGCAGAAAGAATTGATTGCATTCTTTAATACACTTCTACTCAGCTTCATGTCTGTTACTGACAGGTATGGCATATAATGAGATACCCAACAATATAAATCATTAGTTTATGCTTTCTTGGCAAGATTTCTGAAGTTGTTTGCCTTTGTCTACTTCCTGTGTCTAAGTGGGAATGATTGACCCAAGGTCACTCAGATAGTTTCCTACCTAAAGTGGGACTAGAAATCCCAGGTTAAGTCTGGTGCCTTAACCACAAGAACAAACTGACTCTCTAATACACTATCTTACCATCTTCTCTGTTTTTTACAGAAAAGATTTGGAACTTACTGGCTATTTCCGAACAGAACTAGCTTTGAAGCTTCTGCAGTATTTGCGAGTAACAGATGCCCCTCATTTCTATGGATTACCTTCCTTGGAAAGGACATTAAATAGTATGGTTCATGTCACAGCACTCCCAGGCTGGAGTTCATACTCTGTCACAATGGAGCCATTCATGATTTGCAAGAAATACTTAGCTGGGCTTCTTGAGGTAAATGAACAATGTGTGATTGGGAAATAAAAAGAATGGATTGACCCTGCTTTAAACCGAGCGCTTAACACTCCAGCCAAAATTTCACCAGAGAGAAGGGGAACAAGTTTCACAGTGTCCAGTACAATTGGAAGCTTTTCTAGGGAGCTCATCTGTTGAAAATATTTTAGTATACTATTTTACCAGGTTCTGGTCAATGAATAGTGTCATTAATAATTGTATGTTTACACCTTTCATTATTGTGGGCTACAAACATGTGCCTATTGCTAATTTTGAAAAACATACTTATCACATAATAGTTAAAAGTTATCTTTACCCTTCTGAACATGAATGAGAAAATAGCATATATTGG
>NW_015386988.1:85396-89291 GCF_001527695.2 Protobothrops mucrosquamatus
TGTTGAAAATATTTTAGTATACTATTTTACCAGGTTCTGGTCAATGAATAGTGTCATTAATAATTGTATGTTTACACCTTTCATTATTGTGGGCTACAAACATGTGCCTATTGCTAATTTTGAAAAACATACTTATCACATAATAGTTAAAAGTTATCTTTACCCTTCTGAACATGAATGAGAAAATAGCATATATTGGATTTTATTTTTAAATAGCTTCCATATTACTTGGTTAATTTCTAAAAACAAAAGTCTAATCCTCATATCATTTCCTTTGTGAGAACACCACGCATAGACTCTTAACATTTTGATATAGAGCCCAGCAGAGTAGAATATTTTTAATTGTTATGTGTAATTTAAATATATGTTCATCATTGTGTTAAAAAATACTTCACACTGAAAAAAGTCTTAGAGCAACTTCTGTGTAATTAGTAAGAAAAAGATCTTCCTGCTGGACTACAGTCTAAATGAGAAATCAGGAAAGAATGGACTCTTACAATGTGACAAGGGATTTTGTAGCAGTTTTTAGGTTAGTATACTTAATTGCCACAAAATGAATAAGGGAAGAGAGTGAATTAGCTTTCCTCAACCATGATTCGTCTGATCAGATCCATTTCCTGCTGTACCTGTTATCTATTGCTTAAAAATAACATAAATTTTATTAAAGGCATCCTATATCACATCTAATTTGAGTTTTTGAACATTATGCAGAGTTTAGAAAATGAACTAAAGGATAGTTTGATAGTTTAAATAAGCAGAATAAAATTACCATACTCCAGATCTTTAGACAAACATTATGAAGGCATAATTCTTTCAAAGGAAATATTATCTCTCACAGTTTATATACCCAGATATATTGTACAATAGCTGTCAGCTCTTGAGACCTTGATTAAAATTTTACAGGCTTTTTAAATTCTCCCATTTTGGGAGAATTTGTGACACAATTAATACATTTTTTTGCATCTTACATCTGGCCAGTGCCCAATAAGGACAAGAATTAATAATTGTTGAATGTATGCATTGAGAGAGTTGAAGCTGTTTCCGAATTCAGAAAGAACAGAATCTGCATGTAAAAGAAGTTTCATTTCCCCAAGCAGCCTGCAAAACCGTTCCAGAGTTTAACTTTAAGGGTTGATAAGCTGATATTTGTGACAAAGTTATGATGCCTTTGAACAGCATTTTTTGCTTCTCCTTTTAGGTCATCTCATCTTTTTATGTTGAATGGGGAGGCAATGCCATGTCTTTCATGGGGAAAGGAGTTACCAAGAGTGCTGTCCTTTGTTTGCTTCACTTGTCCCATGAAATGAGTATTCAGGCTCTAGATGAGGTAAAGTTCTCCTCGATTAGTACATCGCTTAGTATTGCTTTTTTGCACCTCACTATTCTTGATATTATTTTTACATTGCGGCATGAATGTTTTATTTTTGGATTGTAAGACAATTTATAAGATTTCTAGTAAGAGTTATGTATTATTCCAGCCTTTTGATAGTGGGAAGGAGAATTGAATGTCAAAAAATTAGGTGAATTGATATCTTCATTTGTTTTTTTTAACTCTGCTTTTGTTACATTGACATGTAGCCACTACTATATTTAAAGAAATGTGACTTAACTAAAAATAATAGTCTCCATAATTGTTGAGAGAAACTGAAAGTAAGAAGAATGAGAAGACCATACCTAGAAATTAAGGTTTTCTCCAGTAAAAATTTCCAGAAACCTTTTACATAAAACCTTTTTGTTCAGTTTCAGAGCTATTTCCTCCAGAAAATACACTGTAAGGACTCTTTCTCCAACTAGGCTAGATGAAGTAGAGTCACTTACATTCCTATAAAAGATATAGACTCTGTTTTTGTATTCTGTGTTCCTTAGGTTTTTAAATTTATATTCAGCTTAATTTAACCAACAATAACCTTTAATAAGAACAGAACTTTAGTGTTAAATTAGCATAACTTTATTATACATTTATAACTTCAAATATAAAATGCAGTTTTGTAAGGAAAGAGAAATGAGTTCCTGGTTTTATTTTTACTTCCATTTTCCTAACTTTACTAAATTATAGGGTGACCTTTTCTCCTGTGCAGTGCTTTTAGCTTTACAAAATATTCTAGTGTCCTTTTATGTCTTATGTGTGCTATTTAAGTGCTGGTTTAGGATATGCATTTCACTGACTCAAAACATTCACAGGTTCGAATGTTGGAAGATATACAAACAGTTTGTAGTATATGAAAACTGACTTCAGAGAGAAGCCAAAGATTGTTTGTTTGGTTTTTAACAGAAATAATTTCCTTCTTAGGATTGGGTTTCTCTCTGGTTCTTGCCATATGATACCAGTGAAGAACAAGGTCAATTTCGACAAGGCTTAGCATGGCTTATTCCATTATGGGTAGATAGAGATCCTGAGGTAAGTAAAAATCACATCTTCTATTGCATATTTTTCTATTGTCATGGCCATAATACTGCTGTTTTTCTAGTGAAAATATTATTTACCAACTTGGCTCCCAGGCTTGAAACTGCAGAGGTAGAAAATAATGATCTTAGCAATTGTGTAGTTATTTCTTGATTCAGCATAAAGTGTGGAAATACGGTAACTTTAGATTGTGTGATCCTTACGTTACTGTTCACCTTGACCACAACTACAGAATACAAAGGAGAAACTTTCCTTATGTTGTTTTGCAAACCCAAAGAATAAATGGCTTCTCCCTAACCTTTCTTTGGCATACAACATCAGATTAATGCCAATAGAAGCAGGATCTTTTTAAACAAAACTGATGATCAATTTTCCATGGAATTCTTTTGTTCACAAAAGAACAATAAATACACTCAGAATCTTAAGTTTATATGTATGCAATTTTTTCTTACTCTTTCATTGACATATAGATGAATGATTATTAATAAAATAGTTGCTTTCTTTCTGTCTTGAATATGATTGAAATGGGAATTTGCTGCATCTAATGCTTCCAGTTAACAGAGGTTTTTAGCCTTTTTGAAGAAATCATCTACTGCAGGGGTGTTAAACTGCTGGCCCGTAAGCCGGATGCGTTATGGCGAAACCGCGCCCACCCCATTGCCGGCAATGGAAAAAAAGTTGTGATACGTCGTGACACGTCACATGACGTTGCGAGTTTGACACCCTTGATCTACTGGGTTTTAAAATATCTAAGTAAAATTGTCTGCTCTGCCACAGACCTCAATCATCTGTGAGATGCTTTCCTTTTTTATTTGGGATAGTTAGAGAAAGAATCAGAAGTCTGTAACATAGTCACCATTATGATCAAATTGTAAATTGTTCTGGCAATTGTCAGCTACTGAATAAATAAGGAAGGCAGATGTTTTTCTTGTGTGCAGAGATTAGCATACAAAATGGCACAGCTTTTGAAAATGGGAACTAAAATTAGATAGAAATTATTCCTTTGCTCTGCCCTAATCTAACTTCTCCTTCAGCATTAGAGTTTTCATTGTATTTTGCCTCATATCAAATATTGATCTACACAGGCTGTTAAAGCATATCTGTGTGTGTGTGTATGTGTGTGTTCTCTACCTACACACGTGTGCACACACCATTTCATTGAATGTGGATTGGACATCTGGTTCACATTGGGTTTTTGATGTGGTTCTTTAGTACTGAAAAAGTTCACTCTAAGCTTTCGAACAAGGAGGAGAAGAATGGGCACAGGTTTTTTTTTAAGTGGTTGTGGATAAAATAATAATAATAATAATAATAATAATAATAATAATAATAATAATAATAATAATAATAATAATAATAATAATAATAATAATAATAATAATAATAATAATAATAAAGTTGGAAGGGACCTCGGAGGTCATCTAGTCCAACCTCCTGCTCAGGCAGGAAACCCTATACCATTTCGGACAAATGGCTGTCCAGTCTCTTCTT
>NW_015386988.1:89337-149655 GCF_001527695.2 Protobothrops mucrosquamatus
ATAATAATAATAATAATAATAAAGTTGGAAGGGACCTCGGAGGTCATCTAGTCCAACCTCCTGCTCAGGCAGGAAACCCTATACCATTTCGGACAAATGGCTGTCCAGTTTCTTCTTAAAAACTTCCAGTGTTGGCGCATTCACCGCTTCTGGAGGCAGGTTGTTCCACTGGTTAATTGTTCTAACTGTCAGGAAGTTTGTCTGTAGTTCTAGGTTGCTTCTCTCTTTGGTTAGTTTCCACCCGTTGCTTCTTGTCCTGCCTTCAGACGCTTTGGAGAATAGCCTGACTGAATGAGAGGAAAAAAAGGAAAGGATAATTGAAAGAAAATAGTCATTATTATAGCCAAATAACTACAGTAAATATAAAAGTGGAAGGGTCTGGATGAAATAATCCTGATTTTCTGAAGTTGTGTATTTATAAATGAAGATGGCAGTTGGAGAACAGCTGTTCTAATGACTTATTTCTTGTCTCTCTGCATTGGTCGATATGAAAAATATGAATTACAGAAGAAAATCCTATTTTATGCTGATGGATTACCTATTGCTGGAATAATCATCTTGCATATTATTGCTATAGCACAGGCCATCCACTGTTGTAGTAGGTGAAAGTACAGTTGTTCAACTTAAAGTATCTTTTAGAAATCTACCAGATGTAGGAATATATCATTGCTCCCAAGGAAAGGAAAAGCATACTTTCCTTTTTCTTGAACCATTGTTTCGACAAGCCCACAATGCTACCCTTTGCTAGTTGGGTTGAAATCTCACAGGAAAAAGCGGTTGACATGGTAAAGGATATGAGAATTTGCTAAGAGCTCTTTTGATCTTAGAATTCTTGGAGGCTGCATGGAAGAGGGATTGATATAGACTCAATTTGATAATACAAGTAGTCCGCAGTTAATGATGGTAATTGGAACTGGAATTTCAGTTGCAAAGCAATGTGGTCATGAAGTGCAATGTTACAGGATTATAACACTTAGCAATGGCAATCCCAGCAGTCCCCGTTGCTTGTGTTAAGCAAGGACCTCACGTGACTGCGACTTATGACTTCTTGCCAACTTCCAACAAGCAAAGTCAGTGGGGAAGCCAGTAGGAAATCACAAGGCTTGCAAGCATGCCAGTGGGCAAATGAGGGCTAAGGAGTGTTGAAGGGAAGAGAGGGAATGCAGTGGCACTATGCAAGAACAGGCAAGAAAGGAAATGCTGTGGCACAATGAGTATGTAAGGGAAGGAGTGCTGTGGTGCTGCATGAATGCAGTGGAGGACTTATGTGGTATGGACTGTGAGTAGAGGGGAGTTGCAGGTGGGCAGGCATTATAGAATATGAGATCCATAGTGGGATCCTCAAGAGAAAAAGCACCAGAATTGACTTATGGGAGCAACATGCAACTTTCTCTGCCACTTTCCCCATTGACTTGCTTTGCAATCTCCATTGATTGCCAACTTTGCAATCATGTGGCTGTGGAACACTGCAAACTATCATAAGTGTGAGCTTCTTGCCAAGTGCCTAAATCATGATCAGATAGTTGTGGGGACTGTGCTGTGATGGAACTTGGAGGACCAGTCATAAGTACAGATGGTCCTTGACTTACAACTGTAATTGAGATCGGAATTACAATCATAAATCATTGCGGTCATAAGTCAAGGCATCATGCCACTGGACCTAATTTTGGGGGGCATTTTTTTTTTGCAGCAGTTATTAAGCAAACACCCTAGTCATTAAGGAAAACCCCAGTCATTAAGCAAATCCCTTTACCCCATTTTTTACCAGAAACTGGAAAAATCATAATCATACTGACAAAAACCCAAAATATGATCACATGACTAAGGGGTGTGTGTAGTTGTGATAACTTCAAAATCAGGTTGTAAATCGCTGTTGGAGGCTTTGTTGTAACTTTGTTCATTAACTGAGGACTACTTCTATTCTTAACAAAGTTGGGTCCTATATTATTATAATATACGCACAGCTGAACAGAAGATCTTAAAACAACTTCTATTGAGAAGTGTTAGAACAACAAGCTTCTGATCTATATGTCATAATTGCATTTTTTTTGTTTCATGCAAAAAGTCCTAAAGGGGTTTCCAACCAGTCTTAAAATTAATCAATCCTTTTTCTCATCAAAGGTGTCAATTAATGCCATCTCAGCCAGGTCTACCATCCATTCTTCCATTGTACTTACCATAGTTTCAGATCTTTCCATTATTATGCATATAAAAGTCTTGCTCCTTTTGTCATAAATAGAAAAAGAGTTCCAAGTAGAGTTCCCTGAATTTTTTCCAACTATTTGCTAATCAGTCCCAAAAGGAATATCTCTGGTTTCAATTTTATGTTAAACTTTAAGATTTTCTGAATCTTAATATGTATTTGAATTCAATTTCTTTAGTTGTTTTACATGATCACCAAGCATGATAAAAACTCCCTTCTTTTTCACATTTCTAACATACATTTAAGGTATCTGTATACATTTAAGATTATTTTTCTGGTGGTAAATACCAATGATCCATCATTTAATAAAAAGAATCAAGATTATATGTTCAGCAGAGTTGATGATGGCTAATCATGGATTCATAGGTGTTTATTAGATAAAGTTGTAATTTTCTCTGTTTTACATTCTAGTGTGTAAAATGTTTTCCAGCATAAGATTGTTAGATACAGAAATATATATTTTTTTGCTGTTTAACTACGGTATATTGTGGGGAAAGAGAAAAAAAAGATAAAATCACATTTAATTTACTGAGATTTTAAATTTGGAAGTTTTTTATTCATTTGGGTTTAGATAAAAAGTTTTTCTTCATGCATATGTGCTACTGTAGCTTTATAGGAAAAGGATTGGTTTCTTATATTTGAAAATATTTATCCTGGAAGACATTGTATGTAGACTTTGTATGTTCCATTAATTCCATTAATTTCTAAAAGCATATGTTTAATATTCAGCAACTAGGTTGAGGCAAATAATTTTAAAACCACACTATTTAATCAGTTCTTAACTTAAACAGATACTTATAAAATGCATTGAGAAGTTTACTGGGAGGATGAATTTTAATACATAAATAACACCCAGAGTTTTGATTTAAGATAAACAGCCACACAAATATTTAAATAAATTTAATGTGATTTTTTTTTATTGATATCAGGTAAAGTTCACTTCACTTGCAATAGGATCAGCTCTTACATCACTAGACGTGGGCTGCTTTGCTTTAGCAGAAAGTTGCCAGAACATATCAGGAGGATTGTGGGGAACTGTAATTAACATTCTTCTGGATAAATCCGAATGCAGCATGGTGCGAAGAGAGGTTTGTAAATCCCACAACTGTAAAAATGAATTTTCAACTAATTATAACTTGATAATTTGGGGTTGAATCAAGTGCCTACATCAGTGTTTCTCAACCTCAGCGTCTTTAAGACAGGTGGACTTCAACTCCCAGAATTCTCCAGTCCGCCATTCTTAAAGGCGCTAAGGTTGAGAAACGCTGGCCTACATCATTTATCTAGAAAACTGTGTACTTAGCTTTTCTCTGTCTCTCTTTCTCTTCTGAAAAGATTTTCCAAGGAAGAGCGAACAATGAAAACAGTTACAATGTGGCATTAAAAGCAAAACTTTGAGAGCAGATGATTCTTATATGAATGGTGTTAGAGTTGTCATCTGCTGCATTAGATACATTGCTCCAAAGAGACTTCAGTAATGCTTATCTAGGATTTTACTATATATATAGGAATAGGATATTTCCTATATATTCTTATATCGATTAAGATCACTAAATGTTGATAAAACAAAGGAGATCATTGTAGATTTCAGAAAGAGCTGGCATAGTCATACTCCATTCAGTACCAAGGATGCAGCTGTACAGGTGGTCATCAGTATTAAGTATCTGGGGGTGCAGATAACTAACAATCTGAATTGGTCTCTCCACACGTCATCCTTAGTGAAGCGTGCAAACCAGTGTCTGCATTTCCTGCGTCGGATGAGGAAAGCACATCTTTCTCCTTCTGTCCTGGCCACTCTTTACAGAGGCACGATTGAGAGCATTTAAACAAACTGCATCACTGTCTGGTTTGGTGGCAGCAATGCCTCAGATAGAAAGTCCATACAGAGATTGGTCAGGACAGCCAAGGAGATCATAGGAAGCTCGCTCCCTGGTATTCAGGATGCTGCTTATAAGCGCTATGTGCTTAGAGCTCAAAGCATTGTTAGAGACCCCACACATCCACTTTACAGTCTGTTTCTGTTGCTCCCCTCTGGGAGGAGGTTTCGAAGTATTTCTAGCAGGACTACCCGATTCTGTAATAGCTTTGTTCCCTATGCCATCCGTCTGGTAAACTTGCAAGATTTGTTTTTCTCGCCATGCACATGTATGCATAGTCCGAACTAGACTGTTGTTTCTCAGTGTGATATATGTGGGTATATGCATAATTCTGTATTTATTTATTTTTGTTATATTTATGTAGTGTATATTGGAGGTGGTGATCCTTTGAGAGCTGAATGCAATGACATTTCATTTTAATGTATGCCGATTAGTGTACATTCAAAGTGACAAAGTTATTATTCTATTCTATTATTCTATTATATTCTAAACCACTTTTTGTGTTTTTCCCACTTTTTGTGTTTCTTACTCCTGTTTTTTATACAGCATGAGATGCCTCTAGACAGGCCATCTAGGTATTCTGGGATTGCAATTTCCCAAGAGAGAAATGTAAAACAATGAAACCATTTTCTGTAATAATTTAAGGGATATCTCATCTTTGTCCACAGTGTAAACCAATAAAGTTAACCATGATGAAAAATTAAGTTATATGAAGCATTTTTTCAGAAGATTGACTGAATGATTAAAGCATTGGCACTAAAAATAAATTTAATACTAGCTGAATTACAAATACTTTCATCATTTTAAGCTGCTGATCTGTATAAAAACTTGTTCGAAAAATTACATGGAAAGGAAATTTTCCCTCTCCGCGTCAGTTCTGCTAAAAAATGCAAAATGTGATTTCTTTTTAAATAATCCACTGCATAGCCAAAAGCTTAAAACAGAAAAATTGTAAAGTATGAATTTAATGTATACTTTGCATTGCATTGATGATTCAGCATGTACTAGCCTAGGTTCTTTTAACTGCAGCCAGGTGGCACTGTTGATGCTTGTTTGTTTTTTCTTTGTAGGCTGCATTCATTCTTCAGAATCTTTTGGTTATCCCACTACCAACTGAAGAGGCCAAAGATATCAATTGGAAGGTGACTGGTTTACTTGATGTGTTATTACTATTCATCAATAGGATTATGCACAGCAATTTATAATTTAGCAAGAGTATAAGCTGTTTTAGATGTACCTAGATGTGAAAATATGCATAATTTACCTTGTTAATAGAGAAGCAAAAGGGTTTTTTTCCCCCTCCTAGTCTTGTTGATCCTCAAACAAAGCTTTCTGTATTAGACAAAAACAAAATCTTGGTGGTTTTCAAGTTAAGCTAACCTAAAAAGTAGATTTAGAAATGTCTTGAAAACAGACCCATCTTTCAAATAAGATAATACATTTATAATTCATTTCTAAAAGAACATATATCTGAATGCAGTTTCACTGATAAATGTAACTTAGTTGTAATTTATGATCATGGAAGCAGTGTCCTAAGGCCATAGGATTATGTGGATTTTTCCATATAAGGTCAAAGATAGAAGTGCAATCTCTGAGAGGCAAATTCGCCATCACATTCCTTCTCCCTTGCTATCAAACTGACTGGATTCAATTTGTTTTATGTATTTTATGTTACAATATTCGTCAAGATTTCCCCATCAAAATGCTTTCCACAGTGGTTCAGAATTAATTTATGGGTTGATGATGGCCTACAGCAGGGGTGGAGAAATATGGCCTTTTTATGATTAGTGAACTTCAACTCCCAGAATTCCGCGAGCCACATGGATGGATCTAGTGAAATAAAGTGCATCAATGTAGATGAGATAATGCTGCTTAAGTATTGTTTTCTTGTAGTTGGGGAGAATTTATAAATTTATGAAACAAAATGTAATACAACTTTTTAAAGCTGCCTTTGGAATGTCTGATGCTGTTGATATCATATGATGGTATCCTATTGTCTCTGTCTCTGTTCTCCTTAAAGTTGGAGTTAGAAACGGGGAAGTACTAATAAGCAGGTATTCTTTTTTTCAATGATTTTATATTATAGGGTAAAACTTATACAACTATAAAATAGATGCATTAAAGAAAAAGAAATAAAAATAAGGTGTAGAAGAGAATAAACAGAAGAAAAAGGTAAAAAAAAAAATCTGCTCCCTTCATCCCCAGCATGTATAAGCATCATTAATAACTTACCACTATTTCTTAAAATCAAACATCTCTTCATTCCATAACTTTCCCCAATATCTATACACCCATCTTTAAAACCTCATCCCTCACTATTAAACAGCAAAAGTCCAGCAGGGGTGATCAGAAATGACAACATAAGTATCACAAATTATCTGTTACACCCAGATTGAAACCATCCTTTCCCTTTAAATAAATCCCCCCAAATAAAAATTCAATCCCACTCAAAAATAATTAAACATTATCAGAAATAGCCATCATAATTCAGTCCTAATCAAGGAGCTATTTAATATTCCTGAAAATAATCTTTTAGCCTTGGTTAAATAAAGTAATTTTATATATTTTCTGTGGACAGTCTTTTAAAATCCTCAAAGGAAGTTCTAGCATCTTTCTTCTCATACTCTTCTCCTCTCTGAGTTCTTTTCTTCATTTTTATCAAGCCCTCTTTGTACTTCCAATGTAGAAACCCCAGAAAACCCCTCTTGTAAATTCAGTATAAGAGAATAATCCAAATCACTAATCTCGTTTATTATTTGTGTTTCTTTTTCAATTTTGAATAATCATCTTTCATTTGTAAAACCATTATTTCCATCTTTTGTGAACTGTGATTTTTAATTCCACTTATAAATCAACTTCAGTTTTATTCAGTGGGGCTTAATCCTCTGCAATTATACCAGCGCTGCTAATAAAGAGTTAAATAGGTCAAAAACTTCATGTTACCATGACTGAAATGGCTTTTTTTAAAAAGTAGATTTCTGGTGCCCTCTAATGTCTAATCTTCAAAGTCTTTTGAATCAGTACAGATTATAAACAGAACTTTTTTCCCCCAAGGGAGAGAATCCTTTCAATCAACATCAAAATCTTAAATTTATCTGTGCCCTTAATCTGTTTGAAACTTTCCAAAGCCAGGGATAATCATCCTCTTGCTGTGTATTCCAGAAAATACAAATCTTCATACTTGTAGTTAAAATGCTTTTTTAAAAAATTGAAGGACACTCACCCAGTGATTTTGCATAAAATTTGCCAGTCTGAAGGTTCTTAAACTTTAAAGAAAGCCAAAGAATAAAAAATAAAGTTCAAAGTGATTAAGAGACAAGCCAGTCAAAGTTAGTTTATATAGGCAAAATTAAGAAACAAGTCAGTCGAAGTCAAAGCTTATATAGGCAATATTAGTGGCTATAAACACAATGTAATATTATGACTCCCAGTTGGTAGCAAGCCTATTGCAAAAACATAATTCCTGCCATCCGTTCACAAAAAAACAACTGCACAGAGCACATATGGGTGATTAGATTATTTCCCTGTAATTCCAGAGAGATTTCAGCCAGAATGGAACATTTAGGCACCGACCCTTGGCCATACCACCTTTGCCCCCAGCCACCCACTTCAGCCAATTTACAATCAGCTTTCCTCCTCTGCTAACCCTTCCCTGGCCATTCTTCATGGTGTCTGCCCCTGGCCCTTCATCCCTGCCTATTCGCCTAGACACCATTTGATCTGGGCCTTTGGCTGCATGGGACAAATAGTCCCCAGCCAATCAGGTGGCAGGCAGAAGGAATGATGCTGTGGGAGCAGCGTGTGATGCAAAAGCATTTTTTTTTAAAAAAAAAAGTGCTGTGGCTGCTCTGCAGGATTTTTTAAAGGGGCTGCGCTTTCAGACCATTTAGGTGGCTCCAGAGCGTGGTTCTGATAGGACATGTGGGGAGGGGGATAGGGCCGAGTTATAAAAAGAAGGTGTCAGAGGGGGCAAACAGGCAAGACTATGTTGGGGGCAATGAAGAAGGGAGGGAGGGGCACCTCTAGGGGGCTTTGCAGAGACGGCTTGGCTTGCAATTCAGCCAGCTCCAACAGAATGAAAGGGGTAAGGAAGAATGAACCTGACACAGCTTCTGGCATTGCGGGGTGGTGGTGCAGGAGGTGAACGGTAGTGGCACGTGGGGGGGCATGGCAGGCGAATGGTAGCATGCAGCTTCTGGTGTTGCAGGGTGTGTGACAAGTAAATGATGGTGGTGCACGGATTCTGTTGTTGCAGGGGGGGCACCATCCTGCCATTACCTCTGTGCCTGGACTCCGGCCTAATGCCCCACCACGCATCACCACCATTTGCCCCACCCTGCAACTCCAGAAGCCGTGCACCACCACCATTCGCCTAGTGCGGCCTCCACAATACCAGAAGCCGCGTGCCACCACTGTTTTCCTGCTGCCCCCCCCCTTGCCACACCAGAAACTGCCGGGCTTGCTCTTCCTTCCCCCTTTCATTTTGTTGGAGCTGACTGAGTTGCAAGCTAAGCCGTCTCTGCGAAGCTCCCTAGACATGCTCCTCCCTCCCTCTCTTCCTGGTTGACCCCAACACACTCTTCCCTGTCTGCTTCTGGGGCAAAGGGGCTGCAGCCAAGGGTCACTGCCTAAACCCATTTCAGCTGCCCTGTTCTGCAATTAGGCTTTTTTTTTTAAAAAAACCACAGTGTGTTCCTCTCCTTTAGAGGGATGCCAGTTCACCATTAGACTCACTGGAAGTTTAAGCCTGCATTCTTCAGTCCTTCTTCAAAAATCACTGATGTTCCTATTGCCCTCCCTGCTGAAAATCTAAACAGACTAGAATTGGCTTTGTTAGCAGTGGGAGACTGTCTTTTTGGTTTAGTAATAAAAGCTATAGGGCCAGAAAAGCTTTTTCACAGTTAAAGGAACCAAAGGAATCTCCATGACAGCAAGACTCACTACTTGGACTGATGTGTGGCTCTGTTACTCTCAAAGGTAATGGCATCAGAGAGAGATGTGTGAAAGCAGGCATTGATAGAAACTTTATGTTATTCAAACGGTTGTTTGCAAAATTAATTTTAAAACAACTTAATATAACTATTTGAAGGATATGGAGATGAAAATGGAATTCTTGCTTTGGGGAACATGCCAACCCAGCTTAGTAATAGACAGTTTGGCAAGCTGCCTATTTGAGACTTGTCAGTGTGAAGCTGTTATCTTAATGCTTTTTAGTATGCTTGTGATTAACTTTTTAAATATTTCATGGATGCTTAAGAACTCTTTTTCAATAGTAAGTCTGTGCTTTTTAAATAAATCTTATTGGATTGGACCCAGTGAGTGTTGGGGGGGGGGAGAGCTAGTAGCAGTAATTAGCATATGCCAGTGGAAATGCCAGTGGAAAAATTCACAAAAGTTGTAATAGTTTTCTAGCCATTCTTCTTTTCTCTTCAGCAAAATTGAAGCAGTATTTTGTTTTGTTTTTCCAAGTTAATTTCACTAGTGTGAAATAGTAAAATAATAGTATGACACATAGCTCTTCTCTGTGTCTGTCTGTCTCTCTCTCTATCTCTATCTCTCTCTCTCTCTCTCTCTATATATATATATATATATACACACACACACATACACACACACACACAGAGAGAGAGAGAGAGAGAGAGAGAGAGAGAGAGAGAGAGAGAGAGAGAGAGAGAGAGAGAGAATGCATCAGCAAACATCCAACTGATATCCAACAAAGTTGAAATAGAATTGGTTAAGTTCAGATTTTTTGAGTCACTGGTGGAAAAACAGAAGTACAGGGCCACTGCTGTCTTTGAATTGTTAATATGGTGCCTTGTTTCACTGAAAACTAAGATGCAGATCTTATAGGCACTGTCCTGCTGGTCTTGCTCAAATCTTACAGATTTGAGACATGGACATTGTTAAATGCAGGCCTGAACAAGCCTGATGGTTTCCTAATGTGACACCAACAACATCCACTGGAATCTCCCTCCACAGCTGCCTGAAAATACTTTAAGAATGAGATTCAATAAATAACCTACAAGAGAGGTTGAAATGCAAACATGCAGATTAAGATGATTTGGACATGCATGCAGAATGAAGGAATATCAACTTCACAGATCACTATGGAGAAAGTAAACTACACAGTGAAAGTTTCAGTGAACAGCACAAACAAAAAGATGGCCAAAGGAAATTGAAGATGGACTGAAAAAAACCTGACTCAATTTAAATGGTACAAAATAAGTAGCCCACAATTGGAAAACATGCAAAACCAGTGTAACTGAAACACCATAGCAACATCCTGGCTCTGAGGTTAACATTGTCCAGATGCTCACTAAGGAAATGAAAACCAAACCTAAAATTTGTGATGGCTATTTATAACCTAAGGTATACTGTATATTGATAGTCTAGACTTTATGACGGATAACATAAGAATGAATTTGGCAAGAGTCTTTGGAACAGATTTCCATTTATTGAATGAAAGATGTCAGTGTTGTATGCCAGTTCTGTATTGGGATTAACACAATTATAGATGCCACTGAGAAGCTAGCATAAAGATTAATATAATTTTAGGTGCCGCTGCAGTGCTAGTGTAAAGATACTATTTGCCACTTAAAACAGATGCAACTCTGACAACCTATGTTAAACATGTTAGAGTTACAACTGAAATCACATTGAAGGTAAGAAAACTGAAAAATGAGCCCCAGCCATATTTTTTCAGTTCATTTCTTTTAAAAGATTTAAAAAATAAAATTAAATATTATTTGACTATCCTGAAGCAACCAACCTGAGGTTACAACCCACATTTCTGACATCTGATTCATTTTTAAGTTGGTCTGTAATGTAATAAACCTCATAGAATTCTGGGATACTGTAATCATTTCATTTTGTACTAATACATTTTGCAGCTTTGTGTTCACACTTCTGCCAACATACACAGTCAATCCCAAATTTGCTCAAGTCTTAAATTGCAATTACGAAGCATTCACCTAGCAATTAAATTTGCTATTTCAAATGGAAAATAACCAACTATTAATGTACTATTCACCTGGGAAGATGTTGATAGTATTTCTGAGTTTTTAAACAAATGGTATCAATGCAACAGTGCAAGATGATTTTGCAAGAAGCCAATTAGTTTGCATGTTTTTGTGACTGAATGTCTGACGCCGAACAGTTCCTCTCAAGGTATCATCACTTTTCAAAGGATGCACCAACTTCTGTATCAGTCATAAAAAAAGAATCTCAGGTTAAATCCTACTTCCTAAAGTCACAGTTGCAGCTGTTCAAATAGGGAATCAACTGTTTTCATCCCACACCATTCAGAACCTCATATAATCCAGTTTCTTAATCATGAAATGAGCGTCCCCATTTCAGAGGTTCTCTGAATCATGCAAGGAGCCCACAGTGGGAGAAAAGATGGTGGTTTGGGCAGGGCAGGACACATGTTGCATGCAAGTAATCCATGGCCTAACGTTTGAATGCAACGATTATTTAAATTATATATCTTATTTTAATGTTTGAAGCACTTGAAAGAACAGTATCTGTGTGGTGAATATTGCAAAAAGAAAATACTACAAAGAAGAACAGACTGAGTAGTATACATTGTGTTACTATCAGCGCAATTAATATACAAGAGTGATTATTTGCTGGGTTAGTATTTTCTTCTCTTACAACCAATATTTTTGAAGTCAGTAATCATCACATTTAGTTCCAGTTCAGTGGATCACAAATGTTATATAGTTTCAAGGTGCTTGGTATCATTTCACACACATGATTATGACTCCAGTGGTTTTAATATACCTTTGAGGCTGTTAACTACTAGGCATAAAAATCTAAAATTGGACTCAGTTGAGCCAAGTATTTTAAAACATTGATTCAATGTGATCATTCTTAGCATCTGCAAAGCTGTCATGCTTGACTTGGTTGGTACATCTTGCTTGGATATTCTGCACTTGAATTCCCATTTGCTGTGATAGAGTTAAAGCATACATGCCCAGATAATTAGACATTTTTTTTTCCTTGAGGCTCATTTGAAACAAAATGTAGTGACAGATATTTTCATTAGTAAAGATTGGGAGGGGAAAATGAAGGACTTCCATAAATATGTGTTTGTAAATTCTTTTTTTCAACATCCTGAAAAGTTTTAATAATCAACTGTGGCCATAGATTTCACCAATCCTTGACTAGCTCCTGTGGTTTTCTTGCAAGGTTTTTCAGAAGTGGTTTGCTATTGTCTCCTTCCGAGGGCTGAGAGAGAGTGACTGGCCTAGGGTCACTCAGTTGGCTTTGTGTCTAAGGCAAACTACAGCTCAGGGTCTCCCGGTTTCCAGCTTGATGTCTTAACTATAGGACCAAACTGTCTGTCAACCATATTTCATTCAATGGTTTTCATGAGTGCCTAGTATACCTGTTAAAATTAAGTTATAGACATTATGTGAAGAAAAACAAAGAGTGCAGGGAAGAACAAGGTAAGGAGAACAAAAAATACTGTTTAAATTATTAGTTAAATTCTCAAGATTATAACAGATGTTGAAGTTTGTTTGAATTCTGCAATTACAATTGTACCACAATTAAGAGCTTGGAAGTTAGTTTTCAAAAAAAGTGAAGACCCATGAGGAGATCCCCCCCATAAGCTATAAATTGCAGTTTACCTGCATTTTCATGGATTTACAATTGAGAGATTCTTGCCCACATTTGCTGTGAGAAGAAAAATGTGAGAGTTGCCTAATTTGACATCAGATTATTAACAATTAGAGAAACAGTTTTCTACTTAAGAAGTATAGTTACAAAGTACAGGTAGATTTTGCTTAACAACCATTAAGCAACCATTCAGCTACCATTCAAAGTTACAATGGCACGGAAAAGGTAACTTTACAACCAGTCCTCACATTTATAACTGTCACAGTCTCCCACAACCATATAATTTCCATTTGCATATTTCACAACTGGCCTCTGACAAACAGAATCAATGGAGAAACCAGCAGTAAAACCGCAAGTCATGTTCATGTGATGTTTTGTTTGATGACCTGTGGTGTCTTGTGTATTGATCAAATGGGAAGTGATGTAAGTCAGAGGTAGTTTTGCTTATGTCTGTGTTGCTTAGCAACACAGTTGCCAATCCCAGTTGTAGTCACTAAGCGAGGACCACCTGTAAACAAAATCCTCAAAACTGAAAGAAAAGAAGGGGAAGAGGAGGAAATTTAATTTGTGGTACTCTACCTTTGAGTCACAGGATAAGAAGCTATAATGTAAGGAAGAGAAAATTTTCACGTCTTCCTCCCTCCCTCCCTCCCTTCCTTCCTCCCTCCCTTCCTTCCTTCCTTCCTTCCTTCCTTCCAGGGGCCTTGCGTACACGATGAAGCAACTGGTTTGTCTCTGTCTGGAAAACCTGCTCTGCAGGCCTTGCTCTATCATTGCCACTTTTATGAGCATTTGAATGAGATGGCAAAGATATGTTACCTGGGTCGGTATACCTTTGATGTGGATTTTTGCTTGGGAGATCAACTGGTATCAACAAAGAATAGCATGAACGGTAAGTGATACTTCCAAGAATTCACGTAGTGTGAATCTCACTGCTCTTCTCCATGTCCTCAATAATTTTTTCTTATGATTGCAGTTTTAATTACCTATGTGACAATCTAAACCAGCGGTGGCGAACCTATGGCACAGGTGCCAGAGGCAGCACTCAGAGCCCTCTCTGTGGGCACCCGTGCCGTCGCCCCAGTCCTCGGCCTTCAGCTGGGTTTTATAAAACCTTTTCGCTTTAGGCCTCCGCCGCCGTGTGTAAAAAAAAAAAAAGGTTCAATCAGTCAATTTCAACTTCTTGCGGGGGAAAAAAAGATCTTGCAAAGTTGGAATTGATTGAACTTTTTAGTCCCACCCAGTCTGCCGTTACCACCGCAGCCACGTCCACCCAATGGGCCACGCCCACCCAGTGGGCCACACCCACCCGGCACTCGACAATGCATAAGTGGGTTTTGGGTTGCAGTTTGGGCACTCGGTCTCTAAAAGGTTCGCCATCACTGATCTAAACTATTATCCTCTGGGAATATGTAACATTACAATACTTGTGCATTTCTAAAATAAACAAAACTTTACTCCTTAATCTAGTTCAGTGTTTGGGGTACAGATTAAAAAATGTGTCTGTAGTTGGAGGTAGAAAAGGAAGTTTTTTTTTTAGTAAAGGTTATTCTTTCTCATTATGAAAAAGAATAATTGACCGTGTGGAATTTCTAAAATGTGTATATTAATTAAAACGTTAAGGAGAATGCATCTATAATGTAAAGAAAGGAAGAGGCTTTAGAAAAAGGCAAGGTACGAGCCTGGAGTTTATTTCTCTGTTCCTTGTGACTGTGTTAATGATGTCCTGTGAGAAATTCCATACTGGGTTTATGAAATACTTTTTCATTTCATGAGAATTGTTGGCAGCACTCCATAGAGCGCAGGGGCCACTTCATATGTATTCTTTGAAGGGAACGTAGTGGAAACTATCAATTCTCAGTGTATCATGGAGATTTGTTTGGCAGACAATTAGGCTGGATACATGAAGTAAACAGTTGGTGGCTTATTGCTGTCTCTTGTATAAAATGATAGGGAACTTGTTGTGGCTGTGTTCTTTGCAATCAGCATTCCCCCCGCCCTCCTTCTCCATCCTGCTAAATCAAGTGTACCTTCACCTTAAGTCTATTCACTGTTGGGTAAATCAATATCTCAGGGCGTAAAATTATACACAATAGTTTGTCATCAGTTTTATGACACAAAATGCTTATTAGTGAAGATTAATTACCATGTCCCACACTTCAGCTTCACAACTGAAGATGCAAAATATGCAAAATATTGAAATTTTTTTTGAAAACATTTCTATATTTATAAAGAAAAACCTTTGTAAGCATTTCACCCACTGTTGACTTTTGCTTACTGGACAATGAAAGGGGCTGTTTAAAGGTTAAAAATAATTAGGTAAGGAGATCTAGTTAGGTTAATTGTGTTTTCTTGGTGTTATTAGCCAAACCACAAACTATGGTTCCCTGGATGAGGCTTATGGACAACCAAGTTATTATTGGATATCTTGGATACCACAGTCACTATCTACAGCAGAGGTGGGGAACTATGGACCCTTTATGACTTGTGGACTTCAACTCCAAAGAATTCCTGTGCCAGCCATGGTGTCTCAGGAATTCTGGGAGTTAAAGTCCACAAGTCATAAAAGGGCCATAGTTATCCAACCCGATCTACAGGGAAGGATAAACCTATGCCCAGATTTACTCTTGCTTTTGAAATTATGGAAGAGGCATGGCTCATCTTAAAATGACATGAAATGCTGCAACAAGCTAAAAATTTATTGGTGGCAAGAGTAAAATTTTATAACCATGGATTCCCTCTGTCTCCCCTTTCCAGACTTTGAAGATTCTCTTTCTGCTTGGAGAATCCAGGATGGTGGGAACCAATCTCCACGTTCTCAGTCAACTACTGATACTTGGGTGAGTTGAACATACAGTGAAATGGGATAGTCTGGAGAACTAGGATTCCATTATACTAGTTGTGTTTTTTCTTGAATTTCTTAATACACTTTAATATTTTTTTGTTTTTTAATTCCTCTTTTGCTCACCTTCAGAACCTTTCACCTTTCAGCAGGAAATGTTAAAAATACTTGTGGATGTTTTCAGGGTGGAAGGCATCCAGTAATTTTTGTTAGGAAAAGTAAAAAAGAAATACTTTCACTTCCAAAAATGGAGTTCTGTCTAAAACAATGCTACTGCACGCCACAATATTTCTTTGTATGTGAACTATTTCTATTAATATTTTCTAGAATGGTTTCTATATCTGACATTAGGCAAATTAGCATTAGCTACTGAGAGTAGGGTAAACCAAGTTTTTTTCCTCTCCCAAGAAAATTGACTCTTGTAGGTAATTATTTTATATTAAGTATAAAGTCTGTAGTCTTAAGGTGACCAGTGACAATTAGTTTATTCCCATTTCATTTCTTTCAAGAAAAAGCCATTAATACAGAATCAATATTCAAACTGTCTTGTGGTTTACTTTGCTCCTGGGCCTTAGAATTTAAAAACATGGCCCCTCTCCTGAATGGACTGCTTTCCACCTGCCCTTTGTTTTTCCAATGACTAGATTTGCTATCATACTATTTTTTCACCAACCATGTGAGAACTAACTCCCACACTAGCTAGTGAGTATTCTTGAATCACAGAGGTTGATGAAAATTCCTCGCCTGTAGCTTTTAATCTTTTTCAATAAATTTGCTATTCTTGTGAGGTTTCCTAAGTGGTAGGATGGAGCCTTGCCATGTTCTCTGAAACGGTAATGTGCCTATGCTATGGCCACCAGGGTGCACACACACCTTTGTGTTTGACTAGCTCTGTGCTGGATTCTTTAATTTCATCATTGTCATCATCACTGAGAAGTTGATGTGCTGAAAAGCAAAGCAGAAAGCTGTAGCATCTTTTTGTTATTTATAGTATGCTTCTGGGCCCTCCATAGGCTGCTCAGATAATAGAAATGAAAACATCTTATTTCCCATGTGTAACAAAATGGGAAAGGAAATGCTTTAAATGGTATAGTGCTTAATGGGCACAAGTTATTAATTAAATTGAGAGTGCCTTAAATGACTCTCTTGTTCCTTGTTGCACACTTAGCAAAGAGGAGGGGGCATTTGGGTTGCTTTGTGTTATAAAGGAATTCCCATCCACTCTGTAAGGCTCTAGAAATACAGTCATGCTTAAATTAGAAGTCTTGTTACAAATCCTTATCCCTAGTTCTATGACAAAGACCAGTTTACATATCAATAGAACTGATTGAGTTTGGCCTCCGTGATACCTCTGGATGAGTCTCAATGTCCCATGTGTTAGATGAGGTTTTTATAGCTCAATTATACCAAGATTACATGATCCAACACCATGTTTCATGTATAGTCGCCATCTGTTTCTAAACACAGTTCAGTATGGTGATTATGACATATAAAACCTTATAGACTATTAGGAAGAGACAGTTTGGCATAGTGCTTAAAGTAGTACTGGGTAGGAGACCATTAATTCTAGTCCTGGCTTAGGCATGAAGTCAACTAGGTGAACTAAGGTAAATTCTTTTTCAGACCTAGGAAGAAGAATGCAGTAGCAAATCACTTCTAAAAATCTTGCCAAGAGAACTGCAGGGCATTCACTAGGAATCAACCTGACCCAAAGGCATGTGTGTTCATATAACACACACACACACACACACACAAACACACCACACAATATTTGAAGCACCATATTTTCTGGAACGGTCTTCATAAAATATCTTTCCTTTTGCTTCCTTAGCATGCCAAGTGTATTTGGTGGGAACACGGAGGTGGGAATGGAGAAGGGGATGGCAGGATTTTGTCTCAATGGCTACAGAAATTTTTCTGAGATGATTTACTTGAGTGAATCCCCTGCAATTTTCTTGCTTCGTTTACTCCGTGCTTTGAATTCCATTACAGTAGTCTGAATTTATTTTATTATAGTCCCAGTTTTAGTATTTTTTATTGCTTTAGGCACCATGAGCACCATTTGGGCGAAAAGATGGGGTACCTCAGCTAAAGAATAAATAAAAATGCATATTAAATAAAGTTATCAACTTGGTTCTTCTTAGATAATTTCAGTATCACCATCACCAGGATGTGCTATGGAAGTAGAAGCACCCTCTTCGCCAGCTGTTAGTCTTATTCACGATGCATCATTGAACCGACTCATAACTCAAGGTTGGATACACTTGAGAACTATATTAAACAACTTCATTTCTTAGTCATGCTATGTACACAGTGCATGCTAAAAATTTTGGAATGGATTGTCCAAACAGCAGACCATCGCCTGGTAGTTTATTTTTGAAACTCTCAGGTGATCAAGGCATGAAGTGAAAAAGCTGAAAAAGTAGATACCTTTCAGATAGCAGCAGCTCTGTTTTGAAATACAATGTGTTTTACAATTGTAAATGTTCCAAACTGACAAAACTCTCTTTGGGCCTGTATTGTCCTAGTCCTATGAGTCTTACTGGACTGTTGCATATTGTTCTATTTATCCTAACAGAGGAATGTTCAGTTTAAGAAACAGCAACTGGCAAGTTGGGTTTTTATGGGAACATTTGGCACAATAGTTGTTTTGAAACTTCATGTAGCTAATAGAATTGATTGATTGTTTCTCTGTTGTTCAGGTCACGGTGAGGAATATATCTCAAGAGTTTCATGTGAATCCACATTTCATGTAGCTTTTTTTCTTTTGAATGTTGTGTTCTAGGTCAGAGTGACACAACCACAACAGCATCTTCAAGTCCACATGTTTCCCCAGAGACTGTCATTAGACCTAATCAGTATATGGTAGTCACACTTCCTCTCCTATCAGCTGTATGTGGCGTGTTGGACAACCTGCTTGTTGTTACTCCAAAAGAGACTACAATTGCTCTTCAAAGAGCACATACACTAACTGCTCTCAGTAGGTAAGAGATCAATAACTAGAGAGTTTGCAAATAGACTGTGACAAATGATATCCCAAGCTTTGTTACATATATTGATAAACTGTTGAGTGTTCTGAGAATTCAAAAGTAACAAACCAGAAGAATCCCTTTCTTCTTGAAAATGGAGCAAATCTGGAACATCTCGAAGGGCTGAAATTGACGGGGTTGGGACCAGTGTGTGCTCAGGCCAGAAAGAACTGTTGTGTACACATTGTAGGCCTCTAAATGTCAGGTCTGGAAAAAAAAACAAAATCTATTAACTGGATAGGCTGGGAGGAAAAAGTTAAGGATTTAAAAGAAAGAAAGAGAATGAGAGAGAGAGATTTGATTTTTGGGATAGATATATTTTTGTATTAAATAAATAAATATTGTTTATTAAACTTACATGCTGCCTGAACAGCTTTCTCTGTATGACTTTTTGCTTGCTTGCAATAATGAAACTCCTCTAAGCCACGATGGGTCAGTGAAGCTTTTGCAAAACTGATACTTTGGAGGGTTGAGGTTTATTGTCTATATGGAATGTGGTTTGACAGGTTTTTAACAATTCTATATTTATTGAATTAGGAGTTGGTCAAAATAAAAAGTAACTGCTGTTTTAGTTGAGATTATAAAAGCACATAATTTTCATCTCTTTTCTGACTTCTTAAGATCTGTATACAAAAAGTAAAACATAATCTTCTGACTCAATCTTATGCATTAAATTTGCATCATTCCTAAATACTATATTTTCTAAACTTCTACGCTGAGGCAAATGTTTAAAGTGCATAGTGAAATAATCGGTATATTAAATCTACTTGAGATATACTTTTACTTTATTATCCAATGACTTCAAAAGTAAGATTAAATAAAATAAAATACATTAACATTCATAAAAGAGTCATTATACATATATCAAATCAACATTAATAATGTGTTAACATAAAATAGGTGTTGATGTTAAAATTAGTTTTGTTAAAAGTGTGAATTTGGAAGTCCTAAATTTAGCTTTGTCAACCGTAGAGTCATAAGATGACTAGGTATCTTGATCCAAGTAGTTTTGCTATTTTTGTTAACCAGACTTTATCTATAAGAGTTTACAGTTTGTGTCCAAAGAGGCTACTTCCCACTGTTAATTTTAATAGCCTAACTGCACATAACACGAAACTAAAAATGAACTACTTACGGTTTAAACATGAATCCTTTACTTCTCTTTCACTGTCAATAGTCTTGGTTTGACACTCTAGAATAGTATTCTCTAATGAGGACTAAAGACTAAGACTTTGTGTCCTAACTTAAATAAAAACTTTTAATTACCCTAATCCTAACCTTATAGATGAGACATGTCAAACTCGTGACGTCGCGCAACGTATCGGGATGGTTCTGCCATTGCCGGCAATGGGTGGGCCCGGCTTCTGGATGATGCGTCCGGCCCGCAGGCCAGCAGTTTGACACCCCTGTTATAGATGGTCCAATGTCAAATGTAGTAGAATATTTAGATGGACTCCCAAACTTTAAGTAGAGCCTAGATTGTTGGGTGGTGGTTGGACGAATGTTCTTTCATTCTTTTCCCTGCATATTTCTGTGGTTTTGGTTTTTTGAAGTCCTACAATATCAGCCCTCTATATTAGTTTTTCCATTAGGCACTACTCTCCCTCTGGATTGGATGTGACTGGACTGGTCGTATGTAAACAGGCACTGAGTTCAAATAGACAAATCAGTAGGGTGGTATCCCTAAAAAGAGAATTAAAACTTATTATGGATCAGGTAGCCCTTCCTTTGAAGGATCATGTACGCAGCATTTAGTTGTTTAAGATTAAAGCTGTTCCTTGCTGTCCAGTGGTACCAATTATATGTCCTCTATGGAGAAATTAATCTGGTCACCTTTGTCCTCCTGAAACTAGCTAACTATATGAAATGGCCACATCTTTGGAAAATTCAAAAAATACAATTGTGGTATCCAGGTTGTTTTTTATATATGCATTTTATAGGCAATAAAGCATAAATCTCAGGACTCCTGCACTCAGTTTATATGCAAATCCAGTTCATATCTGGTGTTGGTTCTTACCTGCAGATCCCCAACATCTAAGGCAGTGCATCCGAGAGGTTGCCGGCATTCTTCTGAGTCTTATCTGACTGCATGTTATGTGTCCCACATTCTAGCAAAGGGAAACTTGATGGGTTCATAGAGCATCTGTATATAGAAGCAACCAGAATGTGGAGCTTCTTCCACAACAAAATAAGACTATTGTTTGTTTTCTTTGCTTTTTAGGCAGCTAGAGAAAACAACATCATATAATTTTAATTGCTTATGCTGCTGTCTGGTTTTATTATTATTTCCTTTTTGTAGCTTCTATATTTTATTGCCCTTGTTATATGTACCCTTTTATTGACCGGGGTGAAATCCTGTTGGTTTCTAAATAAATGTATACTGGCGATTTCCCCTTTATAGTGGAAAAGAAGGAAGGTGCACTCGTGTTCATACTAAACAACAACTTGCCTCTGTTAATGCAAGCCACGGTGTGAGTAAGCAAGACCATTTTTAATGATTTGTGCTGGAGTTCATATTTATTTCTCTTAACATATATGTCTTTGTTTTTGTTAGCCTTGTAAATTCTGGCTTGCTGGAGAGATACATCTTTGAAATGAAAGCTCCTCTGCCTTGGCCAGCTCATGAGGAATATTCCAAAATGCAGGTTAGTTGTGAGTGCTTGGTTCCTGTTCCTTTCTAGTGAACGGCTTAATTGGCCTAAAGGTTTAACCTCTGTTTTTGAAGTGGGTTTAATTAATTGGCACTCTATTGTTCATTTTAATAAAGTTGTCAGGTTACCCAGACTTTATTGGTGTTTATTGTGAATGTTGAACATAATGTGTCCTAAGGGAGAGTTATGGTTCTCTTCAGTTGATGAGAATATAAGCTATAGAATATAACCTACTAGAGAAATAAAGTTGAACTACTTGCTGTACCTTGAATGTGTCTCTGCATGTGGAAAGACTCTTGCAAATAATTAAGAGTAATGAGAAAAATGTTTCTTCAAAGGAATAAATGCTTCTTCCTTTAACCTGCCCCTTCAGCGTACTTCTGTTTCACCGCAATCCAGACAAGGTGGCTTTGGACAACTTTAACAAGTTTTCCTTTATTATTAAAAATGCTGTTGGTCATATATCTGTTCCAGAGTTATCAAGCTGCCTTAGCTGTTAAAGTTAGTGGCAGAGTCCAGAACATAAGAATATTGAGCTCTGTGACTTTGCCTCCTGGGGAAAAAAATTCCACACATACAAAAAAAATAAAGTAGTCTGATCCGTCTATCAGATATAAAAATACTGTCTGGTCAAGTGCCTGTTTTATCTTTTACCCCAGTTCTTTTCCTTGCCCTTTCTGTAATATCCATTCAATTTTGACTCTGTGGACAGGGACTACTCTACTTTTTCATATCTGTGGCACAGTATAGATTAGTAAAAAGAACTTGTTATTAACAACACTTTTGTCCCTTTCTACACCAATCTTTTTCAAACTGGGGAACTTTATGATGTGTGGACTGCAACTCCCCCAATTCTCCACTGCTCTAAACCAAACGTTCCCTCTTCTTTTTCCCTTCCCTTTAGCCCAATTCCCAGTCAGATCTATATTTTATAACACTGATCTCCACCATAGTTAGGCTTGGTGTCAATTCAGAAAACCAATGTCCTTTCTCAGAAATATTTGTTCAGAGTGTTTTTTCCTTCACATTCACCAACAGGATATTTTAGAATTAGAGGTGAAGTAGACAGTGGCAAGCAGCAAGGTGCAAGAGATGGATCACCTCCACTTTGATGAAAACTTGTCTTTCTTGATTTCTAGCCCAAAGTCATTCCATCAGGTTATTTATCTGAACTATAAGATACTTCAGTATGCTGGTTTCCTTCTTCCTATAAACCAGTCAGGGATAGAGTTTGACTCGAGTGGAGTAAAACTCCCAGGAATAAATAAAATTCTTGACATTGGAAGCTGCTGTCAATTAACCAATACAAGCAACAACTTCTTATTACTTGTAATTGTGCAGAACAAATTGGCATTTTAAAATAGTATGTTCAGATGTTACATCTGTTTTATGCAAGATAGAAGTTTAAAACAATAAGTGGTTAATTTTTATTAGGATTATTACTTACTAAAAAATTACATTAAAATTGCCTAAGATGCTACAGCTACTAAGGAGGCAAAAATAATTTCGCCTTAGAATTCATATTTTCTTGCTGTAGCTGAGAACTGAGGAATTGGGGGGGGGGGGTTGAAAACCAAAGTGCAGGAAAGAAAGTGCTTGTGTGCTTAGGGATCTGTGTGCCGTAACATCGTGCTCCATCTATTATTCAAGACCTGCAGTGCCTTAGTTGATTGCTGTGTAGTTGTAAAACTCAGGTAACTGAATTACCGTTGTGCAACTGAATACAGAGAAGTGACATCAAAGCTTCTTTGATCTCACTTCCCCATGTGAATCTTCTTGTGAATGGAAAGGAAGATAAAGTGTGAGCAAGATCAATAATATGCTCAATGAGCTTTAGCGTTTTTTCTTTTTAGAAAGAAGATGTATCCTTTCCCCCAGGTCTCTATTAAATCTGGTTCAAAGGGTGCCCAGTTGCAAAACTTTGGATACATGACATGTAAGCAACAGTTATGCCATAAAAATACTGAAATAATTTATTCCATCCCTCCCCACCCACACACACACCCCCGATGCAAAACCCTCTGTTTTTAATGGTCTTTACAAGTGGTACAGCTTTATTCTCATGAGGGCAGGCATCAGGAAACAGGTGGGAAATGTTCCAATTTCCATGGCAATCAGATCATTCTTCCCTCTTCCACTTTCTCAGTTGCTGAACAAGTGAAGCAGAATATCTGCATTCAAGTACCCCTCCCAGGCAAGCAGACCAATGTCTGATAACTTTTTCGGGCAGCATCACACAGTTTCGCAAGCACTATAAGGCAAGGTATAAAGAATCATTTAAAATGGCTAAAGCCATTTCACAATCCTGAAATCTTACAGATTTTCGCCCTTTTAGCTTTCTACTGTTATATATTATCTTGAATATATGAAGTACCGGTATATTAAATAATTTATTCTACTTTTTTCTTTAATTAATACTCTTTTGTGTGCAGATTAGTGTTGAGTAATGTATGGCTGCCATGTTGCCCACTCTAATATATCTTGCTTGTATTTTCCTCTTGACTGTCAGGTGTGATTAATTGGAGTCATTAGGGCCATAATTAGAGAGCCAGTTTGGTGGAGTGATTAAGGCATCAAGCTAAAAGCTGGGAAACAATGTGTTCTAATTCCGCCTTGGACACAAAGCCAGCTGGGCCACTTTGGGCCAGCCACTTTCTCTCACCCTAGAAAGGAGGCAGTGGCAAACTACTTCTGAAACCCTTGTCAAGAAAACTGCAGGCACTTGTCCAGCAGCTTCCAAGAATCAGACACGACTGAATGGAAGGGGGGGAAAGGGGGGGGAAGAATGGGTCAAGAAGCTTGCAGATGTTCTAGTCATAAATTTATCACGGTGACTCCTAGGAAAGCAAGGAGAGTTGCCTGTTTGCATCAGATGGCCATGATTCTTTGTGCATATGCAGCCTTATTCATAGTGTAACCAGTTTGAAGATATTGGTTGCTTTGGATATACATCTTGATCTATCTATGAGATGTTTGTATTGTATGCTGTGTTTGGATTTTCTGATTTGTTGATTGTAGAATGAAAAAGAGGGAGGGATAATACAAGAAGTTAATTATATTTTAGATGTCTAGTATAAAGATTTGGTCTGCACCAAGCAATTAGGATCAGAATTAGAGAATCGGCTTTAATAGTTGATTTCTGTGCAGTTTTAAAATATATGATATGAAAAAAAATGCTATGGCTTTCTACACGGAAGGGATTTTCTATTGGAAAAATAGAAGAAACGTATCTTTTTGTTCTCAGTGGTTAATGACAATTATGTAAATTTTATTCATGTTAATATTTTCAATTTACATAATTCCTTACTAAACAAGCAAACACTTTAATGAGGTACAGTAGTAATGCCAGGCTCTAATGCTATTTTCTGTTTAATTGTTTGTTAGTTTAACAGTATTTCTAGTTAACTTCAATTCAAAATACTGCAAAACTTTCCAAACTCTCTTTTTTAGAGCACCTTTAATGTGAGTGCCCAGCAAATGAAGTTCAGTAACACACATACACAAATATCTGTGTGTATAGATAAAGAGAGACAGAAAGTTAATAGGAAAAATGTTCTTGTGTCAAGGTTTACATGTTGATGTTATGTACATTATCAAAGTCTTATGATAGGACAGTATGAAAGTTGTTTTTATTAGTACATGAGCAGATTTTAATTCCAAATATATTCTGGATTAGAGGATTTTAAAGATAGAATGCCAGCCCTATAGTGTTCTAAGGATTATTTTAGAAACAAATGTTTGGATGAATGGTTAAAGCATCACGCTAGAAACTAGGTGCCTGAGTCCCACCTTGGGCATGAAAGCCAGTTGGGTGACTTTGGGTCAGTCACTCAGTCCAATTCACCTTGTAGGGTTGTTGTTGTGGAGGAAATAGAAAGAGGAAGGTATGTTAGATATGTTCGCTTCCTTTACTTATGTGTAAAAACAATAAGATTTTTTTTAAAAAATAGTAAAAATGTCCAAATATCAGAATCTAATAATTTTGTGTTTTTAAGCAGATTTTATTTCTCCTGGAATTTGTTTCGTCATTTTCTCAACTGTTGAAGTCATGTTTGTTGGTGGACACTCATCTTGTGCTGCAAGATGAGTTATTGAAACCTCTTTTGGAAAAGTTCTTTGTGATTCTTTCCTTTAGTTCCAAGGACAGCATAGGTAAGTATATTGGTAAGGAGCAGACATCTGAAAATTTTGTATAAAAGTTGTATGAGTTGATGTCAACGTTTTGTTTTCTACAGTCCGGAAAGCAAAGCAAAGTAAAGTATCACCATAACTTGGTGATACTTGTTGAAGATTCAATATTTCCAAATAGGAATGAAAACATTTCTACCTGAAAGTTTATCCATATAGACAGTACAGAGCTAGATGGAACAATGGCCTGGAAAGCTGATGGGACCCCTAAATAGAATTCATAGTCTCCTCGGGAAAACAATTATATATATATATACATATATAAAAATTTATATATATAAGCTCAGAACCCTTTTGGAAGGACTTGAGTTTTCCAATAAAGCCATAACAGTCCTTTTTAAATGTTATTTCAGTTCATCTTTGCTCACCCTTGATTAAAAAATTATTTTTGCTAATGCTTCTTGCTTTGTGTTAATTAAGTGGGAATAGCACCGAGACTGCCATTTAATTTCTAGGAAACAAAACATGGTTTTAAGTCCTAGGTAGGCCTGTTGCTTGCCATTGTTACTATCAAGAACTTAAAATGCAGTAATATGTTTAGTTACTTTGAAGATAACTCTTGAGCTATGTCTCGAAGATATAAATCTGTGAATACGGTCATAGTCTGCTAATGTGAAACACACAAATTTCAATAAATATAAAGATAGACATAAAAAAGCAAATATTACAAGCAGATTATATCCAACTTCATTTGTATATATGTTATTGTGGCTTCATAATTTAATTTTAGAATATTCATATATAATATTTGTCATCTTTCTACCTCTAGGATGGTGTATAAGTCTTGTCCTTCTTGTGGAATGGACAGTTTCTTATCTTTTGCTATAGTTAAACAGGTTAAGCTGAGCTTTTACTTAGATGCTTACCTTTTTTCCTTATGTTTACATGGCAGGAACTGAGTTATCATCTGCAGTTCATCAAACATGGGAAGACCTGCTTGTTTTTTTAGCTACACTATTAAGAAAATGTGGCCATAGTGCACTACCATTTGTATCTCTTGCGTTAGCAAAGCATTGGGCTTCTATAATAGGTAATACCTGGTTTTAAAATAATGTTCTGTAAAGCCTTTGACTCCCCTTTGCCAGTTTTGATACCATGGATTATGGTATGCTTCAGGAACACCAGTCAGGGATGAATCTGTGAAGAATTTGGATTGTGGTTCTATTCTTGATTGGGTAGATCATTCATAAATTTTGTCTCTTGGATTGAACAATACCAGAGATGAAGGGTCTTTTAATGTCCAAGAGCCGCAGGTAACACTTTGTGGTTGAGATAATGATGAAAAGCAACTGGAGCCATCGATTTATTCTTCCTGGATTGGAAGAGAGGTTTAAGTTGGATATGAGACTACTTTTTCATGTACTCATCCCAAAATGTCAAGAAATTATGCCACCAATTTCTGGCAGCTGTACAGTAATCAAAGATGACTTTGGGACTTGAAAAGAATAACCTGGAGGGCCTTATGCAATCTTGAGGCCTCAGGTTGCCTGCCTTTGCTTTAATGAATCTCTCTTACCCTTAAATTATTGCTATGAAACCCAATTTAGTGTTTCATGCAAAAAGTATAGGACACAAAAAGCCTACAACGAGATAGGTTTATAGGTGAGGACCATCCTGCTAACTAAGGATTTTTTCAATTTATGCAAATCATTAATGTTTACACATATAATAGAAGGCTAACATGTGGAAGATATAGTGATGGCATCTGCAATTTACAAGGACGTCTTCTGAAAGACATCTGAGTGACCACACCTTAGAGTAACTCAGTGTCTCTATCATGGATCCTTTGTTGAGGTTAAACTTTTTTTTTCTGTCAGAACCAAAGGTTTTTCTCCCAAAACAATTTAGAAACGCTTCCTCTCTATGATTCTCCAAACAGACATGCAGACTTGGAATAAACCGTTTTTAGAGAATTTGTTTCAGCTGTTACTAGGTTCCATCACAGTTCAAAGTTTACTTAAATGGATGTTTTAAATAAAATATAGGTGGTAGGGCATATTTTGATGTATAGTCAACATAATCATCCTGTTACCTATTACCTTATATTTATTTCTGTTTGTTCATTTCATATCCTAATACATCATTTGATATTTATGAAACTGCTGCATCATAAAATTTGTATCTCTTTGATCTTTTAGATACACTATGTGAATGTGTCCGTCTTTCTACCAGACAACCAAGTTTGTGTACGGCCTCTTTATATTTCTTAGCCCTTCTTTTTGTTGAAGAAGGCAAAAGAGAGTTCGGCAATAAAGAGGACGCTTGCTACCAGCCAACAGTGTCTTTCCTTCTTGACGAAAAGAAGAACCAATCATCTGTAACCAAGCTCTGTGAATTGCTAATTCAGGTAGATTTGTGAAATAGTGATACTCACCTACATTTTCCTCCACTGTGAATGCTTTGTCAAGATAAGCGAGATCAAATTAAGGAGGTGGTTATTTATTTGTCAGAAATGTTTGGTAAAAAGATGATAGGGATGGCACAATTAGGAGCGAAATCAGTTCAGAGTTGTTTAAGACATTTACATCTCAGAGTGTTGTCTATGGAGATTCTCAGTCATCCAGGTCATGGTTGTCCCAAAGGTACTTTTTCAAGAGACATCTGGACTTTCTTGTTTTTGTTTGAAGACATTTTGCTTCTCATCCAAGAAGCTTCTTCAGCTCTGACTGGATGGTGGGGAATGGAAGGATTTATATTCTTTGCAGATTGCTGGTCATTTGCAATTTTCTAGAGAGTAGTTAAGGCCTCTTGGAGGTTTATCTGTCCTCAGGGTCACCTGAGTAGTGCCAATCATTGTGGAGCCTTCTTGGAACTGTATACTGGAGATAGATGATGTTGTATCCCTCCCCCTCTGTTGAGAGAGTGCTGTTCGAATTTGACATGGATGGCCTCTTTAACCCCTCTTTCAAACCAGTGGTTCTCTCTGTCCAAAATGTGGACTTTGCTGTCTTCAAAAGAGTGGCAATTGTCTTTTAAATGCAGATGGACTGCTGAATCTTGTTCTGATGGGTTTGTTATCCTATGTTGTGCCATGCCTTTATGAAGTGGTTGTTTTATTTCCCCAATGTACAGATCTGCACATGTCTCATTGCATTGTACTGCATATACCATGTTGCTCAGTTTGTGTATGGGTATATCATCCTTGGGGTAGACAAGTTTCTGCCCTACTGTATTCTTGGATTTAAAGTGTGCACGTATGTTGTATTGGTTGAAGATCCTTCTGAGCTTTTCAAAACCAACCTCAGCCCAGACCACATATGTGCCATGCTGGACCTCTCCCTGACCACTACCTATTTTAAATACAATAAAGGTTTCTACAGACAAAATCACGGCTGTGCCATGGGTTCACCTGTGTCACACATTGGGGCCAATCTCTACGTGGAAATTTGTGATGCTGAACTTCCTGAAATAAAAATGAATGTGCGACACCGTTAAGCAATGATATTAACAATATTGTTGATACAGATCTCAGAGGCTCCTGGAAAATTAATTTCATAAATTATGTGGGTTTATATATGTTTGCAGATGACTAGGAAACATATGTAGTGAATAGCAAATATCTTTTAAAAGGGATACTTAAATTTCATAGCTAAAATAGTGAATACATGACATAGACTCCCCACCCAATAAACCTAACCAACATATAGACCTGCTATGATCTTTTTCAGAATGGTTAAATAATACTGTAAGCCAATGGTTCCCAATCTTTTCTTCACCATGGACCCCCTTTAAATACTTTTTGTGGCCACGGACCAGGGCCACAGACCCGCAAAACCTAATTCAAGATTTAAATCATAACATTTCTTCAAGCCTTCACAGACCCCCTGTGATGACATTGAGGCCCTACGGGGTTGAGAACCATTGGTGTAAGCAAAATGCGAATGAAGGAACATTCAAGAGTTTTGGAAGAAAACAGTTTCTAGGGATGATGGATGGATGCAAACTGGTTCTGGGAAGGAGAGGAAAAATTCTGGGAAAGGAGCAGGGACAAAAAAAAAGCAACTCTAGAATTGGTAAAGAAAAATATGTTTTAAATGTACTGTCAACTAAACCTTCATAAGCCTTGATTTAGCTATCTTTTTCTGTTCTTAATTCTATTAATAGGACAGTTACTTATAGTAAGATTTGTTATTTCCCTTTTATAAGCAATTATATTTGGTTTCTAATACTATCTGCTGATGCCTGTACTTGCATCCTGGCTTCTTTAATTGATAATTTATATCAGATGAGACGAATATAGGTCAAAAAGATAAGTAAATCTTATCTAAGAGCTTGCATTTCTTAACCAGCTGTGGCCTCAAGCCTCTTCTTAGGTTTTCTTTCTGTTGGTATGAACTGCTTATAATTTTTTCAGGTTCTATTTTACTAGCATAACCTCTTTTTTTAAAACCATATATGCAGTATATACTATTTCACTCTGATCATGGTATTAATTATCCTGGAAGAGATAATTAGAACATTTCTAACTGATTATTACAATGGAAATAGTTATTTTAGCTGCTAGCCTGGAACAACATCATGTATTACAAATATATTTTAACCTAGAAATTTACTTCATAGTAAGGAAGATAAGAATGAGAATGTAAAAGCCAAGGTTTGCACCATACATTCTAATTTGTACATAAAAAGTTGTGCAATGGGATGATGGTGGATCACAGTAATAAATGAATGGGAAAACAAGAAATCACAGGAATAATAGATGAAATGTTAAGCAACAATGTATTTTTGCTAGAATAGTAGGGTTTTTTTAATTAAAAGCTTCATACAGCTTAATTTTTCCCACCATATCATTATAGTGAATGTCACTATTTCATCCTATGTGGGTCTTAGAATTGAGATTTGATGTTGTTACCCTTTAAGTGCTTAGAAATGTATTCATGATGACATTTCAACAAATCAATTGCAGAATATGTGGATAACTGAGAAGTTGGAAAGGAATTTTGAGGAAGCAGTGAAAGTGTTGTTAATCGCACCAACAATTTGGTAATAAATTTTAGCTGTGTAAAAGAAGGATCCTGCAAAGGGTATGCCAATACTGCTGGAGCAGATGGATTCACTTGCTAGTTTTTAAAACACATACATTGCAGGGACAGAAAATAGAGTAACAAAATCAAAACAGAAATCAGAAGCAGGTACCCAAAATAAAGGAGACAAAATAATTTCTAAAGTTCAGTATTGAGTGTGGGAAATAATTGAGTGCGTCTCTAAAAAGTATTTAATCAGTCCTTTATCAGTGTATAAAGAAAGACTATTACACTGAGAAAAAAGACTCTGCTTTTCTTTTCCCTATAATAACCATAATAACATATAAACAGTCTTGAGGGCCAGTAATTTTAACTAGAAAAAATATTGTAAGTCTATCAAGGTATCATTGCATAAGAAAAATATTTTAGACAATAGTTTTTGAATTATAATAGAGCTGGCTAAAAACAGTTTTCAATTTTCAGTGAATCTAGATCCTGAAGCCGGTCTTTCTCATTTATTTTGCTTTGATAATGAAAAAGTGTCCTTGCTTGTTAAAAAGAAGAAGAAGATGACAAAGAGCTACAGTGGTTTTTTTTTTTAAAAAAATATGTGAATCTTTCTTGAGTGCCTACACCACGGATTGGGACAACTCGCCGTAGCCAACATGCTGTGGCCAACTTGCCATTGCCAATTTTTCATGGCCAACTTGCCGCGGAACAACTCGCTGTGGGACAATTCGACAATTCAGTTTAATTGTTTTAAATAATTAAAAAATAATGATAAAATATTTTAATTTTTGTCATTCAGTTTTCATTTTGTCATCCTTTGTCCTCCTTTCTTTAATGATTCTGTTCCATTATTTCTTTGATATTAGTGTAACACTTGTTCTGTGGGGAGTTGTCCTGTCGTGAGTGGGCCACAGCAAGTTGGCTGAGATGAATCGGCCGTAGCGAGTTGTCGTAAACCCCCTACACCATGTGCTCTGTTATAGGAATTTAATGCAATCCATGTCTTTATTTTTTGTTTATTTAATCAAATTTAGAGACTTCCCATCTCTCACTCACAGAGCAATATTGGATTATTATGATTGAGTTACATGTCTATTATTTTTTGTGTACCCCTAATGTTTCATTTAAATATAGATAATGATCAGTAAAGGTAATTCAAATAAATATTTGCAAAAGCATAATGTGGAAATTTCTGCATGTCAGGATCTTATATTTATCTTTGATAACCCATTCTGCTTTTTTCACAGACCTATGAAGTAAACTCTTTTCAAGATGTGGTAAAACGGGTTGCTGCAAGTGCCTTGCTTCCCTTTTTAGCTGTTAGTAGAAGTGCCCAGAATTGTGCCCTAGAAGGTGAGATGTTACCTAAAAATTGGGGATTTTAAAGCAGGTGTCATTCATTGTGTAGTTATATAGAAAGAATGTCCCGATTGTAACAGCTTTGTAGTGTCCAGCTATTGTTGAATCTGTTTCCTGTGATGTGGATGATGGCTTGCTGGTTATATTCACTGTCAGAGAAATTAAGAACCTGAGAGTCAACAGCAGGTTCTTGTTTTGCCAGGTATGTTCTTGCTGTGTGCGTTGAACAGATTCTCATTGTCACCAGTATGGCCCATTTTCAACAGATGGTGACTTAAGTGAGATTAGTGACGAAAAGCTGATGATTCATATTACAGCTTCTTTTGGATTTATGCACCTGAACAATCGGCCAGGATATACGTGTCCTTCTTATATACCCTGGTATTAGCTGTTTATAGATACAGAGTAATGACTGCAGGAAGCAATGCCAATAGAATGATTTTGATATTTTGAGTAAGACCATCGTGGAAAACCTGGCAAATACAAAACTTTACAGAAAAAAATGTCTTCAAGAGGCTTGCTCAGTTGTTACAAGCTGTTTTGGAAATAGATAAAAAAAAAAAAAAGAAATTTGAGAAAATGTCCATAACCTTTTTTTCTTTGTCTAGAATTAAATGATACTGGCTGGAAAGATGCCAGTGTAAGAAAGTATTTTGATTCTTTCAAAACAATTAATGTATCCCTAGGCAAGTATTTTATGTCTCAGAATCAAAATAGAGAAGCAAATCTGAATGTAATACAAGTTTTATTATTTACATTTTTCAAAGTTTTGCTAATGAATAATTCAGCTTAAACAATATCAGATCTTCAATTTATCAGGGCCAAATTGTCTCATTTGCTTAGTACACATTTGACCACTGCACATTTTGCCAATATTTTTGAGCAGATTGATTAATAGAATCCATTTTTCTTTATAGCCAACCTCATAGAGACTGGCTTGGAACAGATGAAACATGTTTATACAGAACTGAATCTAGCTTCCTTGAAACTTGGAAAAGCAAACCAAAGAAAAAGGGTATTTTACTATATTGATATAAAAATTGTTGAATATCTGGTATTCTTCCTATCCATTTTATATCTTTGTTTTGTACATATGAGTTAGTGAGACTCACTGTCTTGTATATTTAGGTTTTAATAGCCTGGGGATGATGAAAATCCAACACCTCTGGAAAAACAGTATGCTCCTTCTTTAGAATTTTTTTGGGGGGAGATAGCATCTTGTATCATCATCATCATTGGATGGAAATGGTGGTTTAAGATGATGGTTCACTATTTCTGGAGGGTTGCAGTTGCCATGTAGTTATTAAGAATGCTTCCTTAATAATTATGTTGCACTCTGGAACTTCTCATCTTGTAGCATTACCCAGATATGATACCTCGATTTCAAATGTTTTATTTTCAAAAGAGTGCATGTTCAAGCTTCCATTTGATTCTGAGTATCAAGCACCAAAGGTTAACTGTTACATTGTGGGGCAAATGCTTTGAAAAACAGAAATAACAGATGGTACAGAAGATGCATATAATCTTACCTACTACTTCACCTAGTTGGCCTTTTAAGGTAGGCTTGAAAATAAGTGGAAAAAGCACAGAATCTGCCTGGAGGGCATTCTCAGGCATGGAAAAGTTAAGCAGCCTCTCCCCCTGCTTTATATTATATTGTATCAGCAATCAAGGGCTGGCTGGAAATATTTACACGGTGTTTTATTTTCTTAAATCTTACACAGTATCCAGTATCCAGCTTCAGAGGGAAAAGAAGAGGGATGGAGGAAATCATTTACCTTAAGGGCATATATTAAAATCTTTGCACATCTCACTTTCAGAATTCTCATTTTGATATTGATTATATGACTGCCTAAATCGACATATAAGATGCTTACTACAAAGTATATCTGTCCATAAATAGGCTCTTATTGAAAAAGGGGGTAGATAAGTGGGTGAGAGTAGTTATTATTTTAACTGAATATCTTCTGATTCCCTTTAAAACATAACTTGCTAATTAACATTTCTCAAGTGATACATGCAACCACGTGAAATGATTAGAATACCATTCAACCCAATCTGCCTCTGTGTACATTTTAATCAGTTATTTTGTAGCCTTTGTACAAAGAGAAACGATGAATCCTAGTTGGATGGATATGCGATCGTGTTATGTCAACCAGTCTTTGTAGAGGGTATTCAATATTTTAATTTTAAATTTGGTGTAATTAGAAAAGTCTTTATCTTAATATGTACTTGTATAATTATGTCAATAGAAAGAGCCGATCTCTGGTGAGCCATTTACAATGAGGGTATTTATATTGTTTCACTCATTGCATTGCTTTAGTTCCTTTCTTTTTAATGCTCTTTCGAAAGCAAATTCTTTTATTATCAACCAGTAGATTTGCTCTGGTTGGAAATATAACATCCAAAATAGATCTTGGGTAGCATCTATCTTTCTTTATGCAGGATGGAATTGTCTCTTCCTGTTTTGGATGGCCACTAAACTTCAAAGGGGTTTCCCCCCATGAAAGACAAATACTATTTTCTTGATACTGGGACTGTCCATGCTTGGTTAAATTCATTAAGATTAAGTTTAGGATTAAGATAACCTTTATTGTCATTTTTCTGTGTACCAATGGCACACATTAAAATGAAATTCTGATGCTCAAAAGAAAAAAAACACACCATCACCAAACAATGTCACCATCCCAAGGATAACAATAATAATATAATAACATCAGCGGCATCCATAAGTGCCACGTTTTACAAAATGATGGCAAAATATACATACATACATAAATCATACTCCATTTTGAATACATAACAGAAAAAAGAGTCTTGAGAATTAACAAGGTTGATACTATATGGTACAAAGCTATTATAGAATCTAGCTGTTCTGCAGAAGCAAGTAGGACTGTCTGTGTCATATGAATCAGATTCTGCTTGTATATTGATCTAAATCAATTTTTTGTCTTCTACCAGGAAGACAACCTCAGCAGAGAGTTAAAACTTGCCATGCAGCTCCTAAGAAATTCTTTCTTTCGAAATGAATCCTGCAAAGTAAGAGACAAGGGAAATGTCTAACCCCTCAGCTAAAATGTACAATATTGGGAATAATATACTTACGACCTTATCTTTTCACTTTCTGCTAATCCAACTCTTTATAGATGCCTAGCATCTGGGTAGCAATGGTGATGGAAATGAATTATTTAGAAATACAAAGGAAAAAAATTGACACACTTATTTTATTTATCTTCCAGATTGTGTCATAATAACTGTTCAGGGATATGCAGAGGGTTGAGGATGTGAACGATGGTTTGGTCCCTTGTTTTATTTTAATATAACTGAACTTTTATTCATGCAACTACATGAAATAATTAGAATGCCATTGGTATTCCTATGTTTATTGTGAGGCATTAGGTTAAACAATTGCTTTTTATGTCCCAAGAGGAAATAATATTTTCTCCCAAGGTGTAATATTTACAGCTCTATTTTTACCTTTCCAACTTGGACCCTCTCCAGATGCATAGATTCCAACTCCTAAAATTGTCAGTTCATCAAAGTTGACATATTTTTGGAGGACGTGGAGGTTGGAAAAGAGCCCTCTGTGGTCAATGAGCCCTTAGATTTTGCATTGGCTTCACAATCACATTTATAAAAGCTCTTTCAGTATTGCAACATCTTCTCGTTATTTGACAGGCAGCAGCTCTTGGAACTCATCTCATTTCTATTTTGCATTCTTTGTGGCCTTGGCTTCTAATGGATGATTCCTTGATGCAAGCAGCATTGCATTTGCTGTGTGTCTATACTGCAAACTATCCTTCCGGTGAGTGACGCTTCAATCATTGCTGCATGTGGCAGGTGACCATTAAAGTCGAAAGAAAGAAAGAAAGAAAGAAAGAAAGAAAGAAAGAAAGAAAGAAAGAAAGAGAAACTAACTAGAGTTAGTCGTTGTTCACTTTTCTAGGTCATTGTGTTACACAAATGACAGTTCTCTCCCTCTCCCGCATTTTATTATAGCTCATCCTGTTTAGCAACTGAATCATGCAGCAACCATTTGCAGTTATGATGATGATGATGATGATGATGATGATGATGGAAAATTTAGAGTTAGGTGTAGGGGCAGGTCTGTCAAGCAAAGGAAAGCTGAAGGAAGATTGTAGGCACGGTTGCAGTTTCACTTTGCTTAACAACCAAGTTGTCAGTTCCAATTGTGGTCACTAAAGGAGGACCCTGTCTTCCAACAGAAATGGAAACACTCATGCCTTACTACCTCTGTAAACAGTTGACTGTAGATGTGCACATGTGAGAGAGAAAGAGTTACTATTCACTTTTTCTAGCATGCTTTTATTCTTTCCCTCTTAGCAAATATATTCCTTTTCTATTAAGGTTGGCATAAAGTACCATGAAGAATTATTTACTGTTCGCATATTAAAATTTCTTAATATTTAAATGGCTACGCTTGTTGAGAAATGCAGGCACTTGATGACAGCATCTGACTGCACTAACATTTCATTTGAAAGAAACTATTTTTTCTTAGTTAATCATGTTAAAAAGGTTTCAGTTTTTTTTAAATAAATCGGGGCTAAGGTGGGTGGATAGTTCATGCATCTTCTGTAGCTACAGAATGTGAATAATCTTAGTTCAACCATTCACGGTAATTTGTAATAGAAATTACATGTTAGCAATGTTCTGTGTAGGAACCTTTGCAAGTTCTTTTGTGGAAGTATATCGACAAAAAAATGTAATAGAGGAGAGTACAAAATTTAATTCAAAGCATGATGAAATATAATGGAAAGCAAATGAGTTTGTATTTAAAAATAGCTTTGGAACTCTTCACGAATACCTTCATTCCTCTGCATAGAAAAACTGAAAAGGTTAATGTGTGCATCATTATAGTCATAGTGTTAATTTCCTCAATTTCATAAAAGTTGAATTCAGTTTAAATTATATTCCATTTTAAATTATATATCTGTATGACAATCTAAATAAGTTCTGCATGTCCAAGGTTGAACATGTCCATGGAATGTTTTTGGTTTTGTTTTCAGGCAGCAGCATTGCACTATTTGTCATAACACATCTCTCTCTTTAAACTGAGACTATATTCAAAAGTGGCTTATACTGTGATGTAATATATTCCAACAAAAAGCTCCATCAGTTCCATTACACACACCAAATCCTTGGAAATGCTTCTAGTAGATTTTTGGGTTATAGCCATGGCTAAGATCTCTGCCTGCAAACCATATGTATTCATCCCTCAAACTAAATTAAGTTCCTTGTAGCTACCAGCAAATGCCTGTCCCTCTGTAAAAATATGTCAGTGAGAAGTCATTAATAGTAGAGAAGCTTTCATATTTTACTATCTCTTGACTCAGAATTTGAACCTGAATGATTTCACTTGAAAGAGCAGGCAAGCATTATAACCCCTAAATTCTTCTCTAGCTTGGATCTTTTAAACTGATCATTAAAAAAAAGTCAACTCCCATGGACCTATAAGTCTCCAAATATTCACCACTTAACTTTTCTGGTAACATCCAGAAATATGTTAAAGTATGAAAATGCTGGTTTAAAAGAAGTAGGAACTCATGCCAGATATTTTGAGTTCTTGTCATTCCCAAACTGATGTTAAAGATTATTACATGTCTTACTGCATGGCTTAATATATGCCATATTCTTCAAAATATTACACATTACTTTAAAATGCATCATAATAGGCTTCTAATGTCTGGATTTCCATCATTAGATGATGTAAAATTATTCATATTATGTTTTGTCATTGTTTTATGAAGATGAATGATCAAGCCCTTGGTGGATGTGTTTTCATAGATCATGTTATGCCAGTGAGTTCTATCACTTTATGTTTTAAAGAAGAAAGCTGTTCTTTCTACACTTCTTTTAATCATCATGAATCACTTCCCTTAATAGTACATTTAGATGATAAATACCAACATGACTATAGATAGAATAGGGCTAGAAGAAAGAGCTGGAGATGAGAGCGGGTGAGAAAACAAAAGGAATATTCTGCTTGGAAAAATACAGATGACGGAATCTAAAATGAGGGAACCGATGATTTATAACTGTAGCTTTTTCTCGATTACTTTAAAAAAAAATAGTGCAGATTGAGGGAAATGAATACACATGAAAGGGATTGAACTATGCATAAACAATTTATTTCCTGTAAGCATGGACATAAGAGAAAGAGATGGATTTCATATGAGAAAAAGCTTGAAACAAGATTCCTTTGTTTAATCAACATTGTACTCCTGTAACGGTTGATAAAACAAAGTATGTTCTGTGATATTGAGTGGTTTATATTAGTTTTGTTGAGTTCTTGATGCTCTCTTAAGCTTGGTTGTTTGCTTGCAGACGTTTCATTACACACTATATAAAAAAATGTGAGTTTGCACTGATGATATCACCTAGTTGAAACATCTTGAAACATATGCAGGCTCACAGAGCATCAATAATTCCATAGTTTAATCCTGAGGAAAAAATACTTTTTTATATGAGTTTTTTTGAAGGTTTTTTTTTAAATCATAATTTTAACATGGAATGAAGATTTTTGAAAACTGTAATTTTAACATGGAATGAGATTGTTTACCTGCAAACAGGCCACTTAATAAAAAGTTCTCTCCCCCTCTCATATTTACCTATAATAATATTTTGATTTTTAAAGGCTGTGCTTCTCTTTGTGTGGCAAGTAGCAGCTTGTGCCCTTTCCAGACAACCCAAAGAACTGTAGCTGGGAACTCACTTATGCATAACATTATGAAGTTAGCAACTCAAACCCTGTCTGAGAACGGCATCATTCAGCAGATGACTTTTAATCTTCTGGCAAACCTGGTTATATCTCAAGACTGTAAAGGTCTTCTTCAGAAGGTAGGCATTCAATGTTCTGAATATACTGATAAAATTCAGGAAGTGGTTTTGGTTTTGTTTAGTCTCAGGGAAGATGTTAAGATAATCTGGGTCAAACAGCTAAAATTGTGAATGGAAGACTGAGGCTTATAATAAAGAATTATAGTGCAAGCAAACACAAAGCACGTGGAACACAATTATGTGTGTGTGTATGTGTGTGTGTGTGTGTACATGCATTCATATGTAAGTATATGTAGATATTGCATCTATGGATTTTTCATGAATCATCTTTCTTACCCTTGAATACTCAATTTTCTCAATTGTAGGGATTATTACTGCAATGTTTGCTCACTTGTAGTTCCTGATTAAAGATATAAATAAAAGTGTGTATTATTATGTATAGTTTTTCATCACTGATTTCTGTGGAAGAAGCTTGCAGATATTATCACATCCAAATACATGTTTTTATCAGCCAGATTATTGGCCGATAAAAGAATAAGAGAAAAACTGTCTTGTCTATTCTGTTTTTTAGTTAATATTTCTGCTTCTTAGCTCAGCAAAACTTTCATTCCTGCATGTTTAATGTAAGCATCTTGGCATCGTTTGTACATGACTTACACTTTAGGGATAAATTATACGCATTGTCAGTATAATTTGTCATATGTCAGAAGTGCCTTTTGCGGGGGAAATATTTCCTCTGTTCTTTGCTTCTTTTCTTCATGACAGGATGGTTATCCTGAAATGAAATTGTGGACTAAAGCTCTCCCCAGAAGTGATTGGTTGTGTTGAGGCAGCAATTCTTCCTTGAATGGCAAAGTCACTTCCTGCATATGTCAGAAACTTTCCCAAAGGCCTTTGTCAGTAAGACATTGTCTGCCCTCAGCCTGCCACTTTATTTTTAAAGCTCCCAGTGCAAGGCATGAGCTCTGCCCTTTTTGTAAAAACCCAAACCAAAAGTTTCTGTATGGGTATGAATAATATTGTGGCATAGATAACTCTCTTCCCCAGTTTATGATTAGTGTGACATCAGAAAGGGGAACAAAGGAAAGCAACCAACAAGATAGTGGTTGTTAATGTTTTGTTGTTATTATAGCTGCTAACTGTGATGGAAGTGGGCTGCTCATGGAAAGAGATGACACCATCAAGCCTCAGAGCCATGTGTCTTCTCCTCAGATTGGGCATACCAACTGGGGGAGGCAGATCCTCACTCTTTGCTTCTTCTCACCACCTTTTTCCATTTGGATAGAAATGTTGTCTAAAAGGTTAAAGCTGCCCTAATGAAAAGGAACGGGGACAATTGCAGTAGCTTTTGAATGTGTGGGATTGATTGAGATGTTACATTTATATTTTGCAATATAGAATACTGCAAAACACTGTGAGTGCCTGTGTGTGTGTGTGTGTGTGTGTGTGTGTGTGTGTGTGAGAGAGAGAGAGAGAGAGAGAGAGAGAGAGAGAGAGAGAGAGAGAGAGACTGGCACTATGTATTTAAAAATCAAGTTAACAAATGTGTGAGCAATGTAAGTAGTAAAGCAGAAAATCATTAAATGACAAGGTTTTTTTAAAAAAAACCACATAAGTGCTTTAAATTGAAAAGATGAAATGCTGGGAGAATTAAAAGGTTCTTTGCTAGTCTTGAAAGGAGCAATGTAAGAGCTTCCTGTAAGAGGCAACAACTATTGCTAGAAATAATGAATTAGACTTAGAATTCCATAATAATGCAGACTATTAATATTTTCATCACTAATTCAGAAATGACTGCATTATTCCCTACCAGCTCTTTTATTTTGGATAATTCCTTCCTTCCTTCCTTCCTTCCTTCCTTCCTTCCTTCCTTCCTTCCTTCCTTCCTTCCTTCCTTCCTTCCTTCCTTCCTTCCTTCCTCTACCCTACCCTACCCTACCCTACCCTACCTGCAGTTAGAAAGTGAACTTTTGACAACCACTCTCATAACTGCTTTATATTTGGTCTGTAACCTTGGGTAATAAAATTATCTGGAAACCTATTTCATTTCATTTGTATCCATCTAGCATTTGGAATAGCTGATAGATGGAACAAATATTTGGGCTGCTTTTTGATTTTCTAGCAGAAAATTTAGTTGTTGATCAAATGGCTTGTATGCAAGAAATCCCTTGGTTCAGCTTTTGGCAGCTCCAAGTAGAAAGAGCCAGGACATATTGAAAGGCCAGAGAATTGCTTGTAGTTCGATGGAGCAGTTGCCTGCCTGCATAGCTTTTCCTGACAGCAGCTTAAGATACATGTTTATATCTGAAGGAAGTTTCCTTTTGGAGGCTTTTAAATTAATTAAGGGATGTTTAATTTCACATGTCTGACAGGCTCAGAACACATCTATTCCTGAAGATAGCTGGCCTTAAATATCTACAGGAAGCATCTGGCAATGTAGAGCTTCTACATTTTGTGTATCGTTGAGTTTTTTCTGTAGTAGGAATAGGCAACAATTTTATGCACAGTTGCAGAAGCTATAACAGGGTCTGTTTGCAGCACATGAGTATATGTTATGGCTTTTATATCTCCCAATGCTCTTTTGCCTGTGGTCAGTTTCTCCTAGTCAAAAAAATCTTCCAGAAATGTACTTCCTTTTCCTAAAGACTTTGTGCAAGCTCTTCAAAGGTCTTGTAGCACACCAGAGTTTGCATGCTGTCTCTCCCCTTACTGAGAGTATTTCTTAAACTGAAATGTTTCTCTGACAAATTGTTATATTGTGCATGAGAAAAAAATACTGTATCTTGCAGAAAAAAAATTCTTAAATTGTCTTTACATCCTGTGTATGATTCTTTGATGCCTGACTTTTTTTTTTGTTTTCACATAAATATCAGTTATTATTAAAATAAAAGTGACAGAATGTGTTTTGTATACAATTTTATAAATAATCCATCTGATTATAATTATACTTCCAGATTACTATAAAGTGATTGAAGACAGAGGATTTATTTTCACTTTATAAATGGCATCGTTTAAATTGCTGGGAAAAAGTGGTCTATTTTCAAGTATTGTTAAAATATTCTTAGTTGTAAAAGGACTAAAGCCTTTTTGTATAGGCCAGGATTTTCAGTTGAAGTTCTGACTAGGATGAGACAGAAATGAGGACTTAGTTCTCCTTAGATGTTCCTGAACTACAGTTCCCAATATCCATTGCCATCAACTAGCCAGGTTGTTGGATGTTCCAAGTTTAGCAACACCTAGAGCACTGGAAGTTCCTCATCTCCAACACTGGGAACAAAACATGTTAAAAGTTAGAAGGATAACTCAGAATAAAGGGAACTAATTTATTCAAATGTAACAAAATTTCTAGTAGAGTGTCTTATTCAATATTGAGGGATCCTTGGTGTTCTCTGAGTTTGGTTGTTTTCTTGCAGACATTTCAGTACCCAAACTGATGTTGATCTCTAATTTGGGTAATGAAAAATCTGCAAGAAAACAACCAAACTCAGAGAGCACCAAGGACCCCTTATTTCAACCCTGAGCTACAAATATTCTCCTTTATTGGTTATTCAGTATTTCCAGAAGTGGGAAGTAACATGTTTTGTTAATGGATTGTAAAAAATAATTCCTTAATAACCACTCATTTTCTCCTGTCCTACTTTAGAATAATTTTCTACAGAATTTTTTGTCACTATCATTGCCAAAAGGAGGAAATAAAAGCCTCAGCATGCTGGCTATTGCTTGGATAAAACTCTTACTGAATTTATCATTTGGAGAAGACGGACAGCAAATGATTGTTAAATTGAATGGTGGCTTGGATCAACTTGTCGAGATGGCCAAATATAAACACAGAAACAATCCATACATGATCCTTCTGATTCTGCACAATATCTGCTTTAGTCCAGCCAACAAACCTAAGATACTGGCAAATGGTAAATACCTATTATCTGGCTTTAAGCCATTCTTCCCAACTAAGGGCTTTTTAGACATACGGTATGAGATGACAACTAGCCAAATTATTGGGTTGAGAAAAAGTGGAGCTAGAGCTTATGAAATAACCCTACTATATAATTTCAGGCTTAGAACTACAATGCTACAGTAAAAAAAAACAAATATACCTATGAACAGTTGTTTATAATTCAGATAATTCAGATAATTAGGATCAGGGAATCCTAGATTTTTTTTGCCCAACTATTCTGGTAGACTATTACACAAGATTTTTAGCAAGGTGTCCTCTTCATCACTGAACATATGTTGAAGGTGAGAAGGAGGGAAGAAAGACCTATAAATAAAGACAGTGGATAGGAAAATGTAAAGTGCTGTCCAAGAAAGGAAAGGTTTTATTATCCAGTTACAAAATCTTTTTTAAAGATACCTATACCGAAGGACACTCTAATTGATGTTCTGAACAAAGTCATAATAGTGTGATAGAAGGTAATTTTTGGAGGCACAATCACAAAGCTTGCATGAAAGCAGAATTATAGGATTTTTTTAAATAGTGGGAACAGATAATACTTATCAGTGTCTGAATCGTTTACCTCAATATATAATAAATGTAAATGTAGAATATGTGCAATATAGAATATTTATAGTATAATTAGCACAAGAAGGTAGCCAGTAATTTAAGTCTTGAAAGCTTGGCATTATTTCTTACATTGAAGTTTATTCTTTACATCTTTTAATAGGGATCTGCAGTAGCCTAGATCTAAAGGGGGAAAGGTGATCCATGGAATGCTTCTGGCCATCTTTTTAAACAAGCTGGAAAAGCTGCCAACTGATGCTGCATGCACACACCCCTGTGTGTTCCATATCACCTTTTCTCCTTCCCATTTTCTTCCGTATCACCTTTTCTCCTTCCCATCAGGATCACTGTCTTTTTAAAATACCACTACAACAGAAGAAGCTACCGTATAGAAGTTACTTGAAATGAAATTGTTGTGACTTATATAAATGTAATATATATCACAGGAAGTGGGAAATTAATCACAAGAATGCATTGGAGAAACTGAAACTGATATAATAGCCTTTAGACAGATACATGTGCGGTCTTTTGTCTTCCTCCTAGATAAAGCTGTTGCATTGCTATCTGCCTGTCTGGAAGATGACAGCCCTGCAGCTCAGAGAATAGGAGCATCTGCAATTTGGGCTTTGCTTCACAACTATCAGAAGGCTAGTATTTTAAAGGCTTGCAGATTTTATTTCTGATGTGTGCATACAGAAGCACTGCAGTTTTCAATTAGGCACTAATCTCTTAGTCCACATGTGTATAATAATACATACACAAATACATGAGTCCCTGTACATATATAAGCACACTTCCACCTAGCCTACATTTTCATAACATGGTCAGTAGTACAGCTGATTGCCATTGAATATAATCTGAAAAATCCTTGACAAAATCAAAGAATGTAAGAGTTGGAAAGGTCCAGTGGCATCTGTAGCAAACTGCAGGGTTGAAGTGATGACACATGTGATGATGATATGACAGAAATCGCCTGTTATGTATGTACTCATACCCCAACATCCAGCATGCATCATATGCATATGATAACAGAATAACAGAGTTGGAAGGGACCTTGGAGGTCATCTAGTCCAACCCCCTGCCCAGGCAGGAAACCCTATACCATTTCAGACAAATGGTTGTTCAATCTCTTCTTAAAAACTTCCAGTGTTGGAGCATTCACAACTTCTGGAGGCAGGTTGTTCCACTGATTAATTATCCTTAATTCTAGGTTGCTTCTCTCTTTGGTTAGTTTCCATCCATTGCTTCTTATTCTGCCTTCAGGTGCTTTGGAGAATAGTTTGGCTCCCTCTTCTTTGTGGCAACCCCTGAGATATTGGAACACTGCTATTATGTCTCCCCGGTCCTTCCTTTCATTAAATGAGACATACCCAATTCCAGCAACCGTTCTTTATATGTTTTAGCCTCCAATCCCCTAATCATCTTTGTTGCTCTTCTCTGTACTCTTTCTAGAGTTTGAACATCTTTTTTATATTGTGGCGATCAAAACTGGATGCAGTATTCCAAGTGTGGCCTTACCAAGGCGCCTATAAAGTGGTATTAACATGTCTTGTGATCTTGAGTCTATCTCTCAGTTAATGCAGCCTAGGACTGTGTTGGCATTTTTGGCAACTGCAGCACACTGCTGGCTCATATTTAAGTGATTGTCTGTTAGGATTCCAAGATCCCTCTCACAATTACTATTATTGAGCCAGGTACCACCTATACTATACCTGTGCATTTAGTTTTTCTTGCCTAAATGTAGAATCTTATTTTTTTACCATTGAATTTCATTTTGTTAGATAGGGTCCAATGTCAAGATCCTTCTGTATCTTAAGCCTATCTTCTGGAGTATTGGCTATTTCTGCCAGCTTGGTGTCGTCTGAAAATTCCCCATAATACATCAGGAATTGATGAAGTCATGTATGTGCTATTAGCCCTTTCTCACCTCTTGACTAATCTAAGACAATGCTGCAGTCGATGAAAGTATGCAGAAAAAATGATGGGTCCTATTTCAGTCAAGAACAGACTATTTAAAATCTTCGAAAATTATTTTGGTTCTTCAGGATAAGTAAACTGAATTTTAAAAAAGGAAAATTATTGAGCCAGTCTCTCTCTTTGTATTTATATTTGCTGGGTTCAAATGCTTATTATAAAAAGATCACAGAAAATGATTTTTTTTCTTTATGTAATCCAGAAAGCACATCATCTTTCCCTGAATGTAGATCTGGCAAATAAGCTGCTCTTTTCTTCCAAGAATTTCAAGTCTTGTTTTTTTCCCTCCCAGTTTGGTCTGTTTCCCATTCATTCTCTCATAAGGAATTTCTAACTCTGCTGTCTCTTCTTTAGCAATTTCTTACAAAAAAGAAGAATGTTTGCCAATATTCTGTTACACTCCACATCTCAAAAAGAAAAAAACACCCAAGCATCACAGTCTTCTCTGGCATTCAAGATGGAAAAAGCACAGGTCACTAGTCCCTTAAAATTACTTACTGCATAACAATAAGATTATGGCTGTGGGTTCAAGATAATTAAAGCTCCATCAAGGCTTTAATAGATGATAAGATGTCTAGCCTATTCTGCAACTTTGCTATTGTATTTCTCTCACTTTCTACAACCATTTTTCATTACTGAATGTCAAAATCCAGGCTTGGCTTTGTCTGATTTACACTATAGCAGTGTTTCTCAACCTTGACAGCTTGAAGATGTATGGACTTCAACTCCCAGAATTCCCCAGCCAGCAAATCTCCTTTTGTATTCATTTTTCTTATTCCTACATTCCTGTTCTAAATATAGTTTACGAAACTCTCACCATTGTTATGAATGTAAATGATCATTGGAATGAGTCTGATTAAACCATATATTTTTCTTTTCCATCTCATAAAAACACTTTTCCTTTGCACTAAGTTTCTGCATTATACATTCATTCAGCAAATTAAAATGGGTATAACACAGCATAAGACTATCTTTAAAACACAGTGCTTGTTACTATATATATAAAAAAATAGCCTATGCTTGTTCTGGAATTTTGGGCTGATTGTGATGCAGGTTCATATTCAATAGGGAACATTCTGTTATGCTGAGCATTGCAAACAGCTATCTTTGGAAAAAAAAAGCTTATTTTTATTGTGTTATTTCACTGAAATTGTTTTCTTTCTCCTATTCTACCCTGCTCTACCTCCCCCCCCCATCAAACAATTCACAGAAGTACCTTCATGTTTTGCATTCTTAAGTTTTTCTGAATGTCATAGCCTCATGGCCTGCCAAGGAAGAAGTAAAACGAAGAAATGATTTGAAAAGCATGAGCGCAGGGGAATTAACAAACATTGAATTATTCTTTTTCTTTTCTTTTTTTTTGTGCTACAGGCAAAAGTGACTTTGAAGAATCCATCAATAAAAAGAAGGGTGGATGAAGCTTTTATGTCGGGAAAGAAATGTATGTTATTAACAAGTTTGATTTCCATCTTAAACAAATAGCATTTGATATGCAAATATGTGTTCAATTTTTAACTTTGCCCAAGAATACAACACTGGGAATTCATGAGTGGGGGGGGTGTCAGATAGACCGGGGGGTATTCTCAAAGGAAAAGGCAACTCTCTAAAACGTTTTATGAATTCTGGATATTACTTTTTTAAAGTCTGTTTGCTTGGATAGAGGGATAGAGAGAAATACACATGATTTGGAAATTATGTTTTGGGGGAAATGGCACTAGAATGTCCGACAGGCAGGATGTTAGTGGAATGGAGAATAAGCAAGGAAGTCCAATCATTAGGCCCAAAGTTTTAGCTACAAATTTCGCAATTCTTCAAAGTTAGTAATAAAATGAAAATTGTAGGTGGAATGCACTTATTAGCGATAGGCATCATGATTATCCAGCTGCACTTATTATTCAAGTACAATAACAACAAAAAAATGGTTGCTTCCTGGCTCTTGTCAGCGGGTAAGAATCCTATCTGGCAGACAATAAAAATAAAGGAAATTGCCAGGCTAATACCAGCACAGCTGGAAAGTAATTTTTGGATAATTCACTAGATAAAAAGCCAATTAAGCTTTCCCCCAAGTTTTTCATGGAAAAAATGTTAAATTGTACTTGAGGAGCTGAATATTACAGATGTTTTCATAGTTTAATGAGATTTTTCTTTACAATATATTGACTAAACTTTTAGAGAAATACAGTCTATAATTAAAAAACAAAAACAAAAAATAGGTGTATCATGAGCACGTTGTATTTTATATTGAGAGAAATCTGTAATGTTTCCCATGGATATTCTTGAACATTATGATTTGGTTGGTGTATATGCTTTAGAAGTATTTCATTTTCTGACACACTCTTGATTTATTTTCACATCTCTTGATTCAGTCATAAAACATTTCAGCAAAAGAAAAAAAAATAGGATATCAAGATAATTATTTCACAAGCCAACTTGTATAGCCTTCTCTAGAGAACCAATTGTGGATTATCTTGATTTACTTCCAAGCTAGTTACAAAGTGAAACAGCTATATAGTGAAGCAAAAGAATAACTGATATAATTAGCACAAGCAGTACTCTTATTAAATCATAATGAGTTGTACAGAAACTTGTGTCCACAAATTCAATTTAATGCCTGTGCAAGGAAGAAAATAGAATTTCCATGCATAGAGAAGCTTAATTCTAGGAATAGGATAATTGCCAATTTTTTTTTAAAAAAAATGTAAGAATGTATTAAATCCTTTCTATAAAAATAAACACTTTTTTAAAATGTTAATTTGTGTCCTGTTTCATATACTAAATGTATAATATAATAGAAATCCATAGTGAGTTAAGAGTTTGCAAGCTATGAACAAATAATGGGATGTTTAGTTGCTGGGATAGCCAAAAGTACTTCTGTTCTAGAACAAATAGATTTCAAACACGAGCCATTCTATGTACAATAAAATCTGCATGTTTAGAAACAACATGCTCTAAATCAGAGGTGTCCAATCTTGGCAACTTTAAAACTTGTGGGCTTCAGGTCCCAGAATTCCCCACCCAACTCTGGGAGTTGAAGTCCACAGGTCTTAAAGTTGCCAAGCTTGGACACCCCTTCTCTAAATGATAGAAGGAAATATCAAATGAGACATTGTTTGGTTAAACACCAATGTGTTCCTCACCCATTCAAATAGATTTGTAAGGCTCTATGTATTATGTAATATAATTGTAACATTGTCTAAATGTATGGAATAATCAAGAAAGGCATGCAGAATGGTGTGATGCCTCGGTTTGAACTTTATGCATAACGAGATAGAACTGGAAAACCAATGTTAGAAACTCTGGAGAGGCATTGCTAGTCAGTGTAGGCATTCCTAGATCAGGTTCAAACTCAGCTGCCGGATTTTGATGAAAAAAAAATATTTTAATTTAATATACAGTTGCAAGAAAAAGTATGTGAACCCCTTGGGATAACGCGGAGTTTTGCATGAATTGGTCATAAAATGTGCTCTGAACGTCATCTAAGTCACAACAATAGAAAAACACAGTCTGCTGAAAATAATAATATACAAACATTACATGTTGCCATGGTTTAATTGAACATAACATAATGGAATATCAGAATTGTAACTATTCACAACAACATGACAGTTGAAGAGGTTTGGCTTTTGTTTCTCTTTTCAATTGAGACATTTATCTGTTATTTTAAAAGTTAATGCATTTCCCTTTTAGGTCTTCAGCAACCACAAGAAAGTCAAGAGGAAACGTATCACATAAAGTGTCTGGAAACACTTGTACAGCTTCTCAACAGTTAACAGACACCATGTTAACAAAGGGCACATCAATTGGACTGACTACTCCAAAAGGCATGAGAACTAAAATGGCATATTAAATCCCTTGTATTGGATTATCTACCCAGAAAAGGAAAATTTGCACAGTTTTTGACTTAATAGTAGAACAGGTCAATCCGAAGAATGTACAGTAAATGTTTCCGTGGAAATGCTGTTCTAGCGTTATGATATTACAGATAGATGTAAGAAAGTAATGAAGTAGCTAATTTTAATTATGTAAATTGTAATTATGTGAATATATATTTTTGCAGTGTTTGAGCTTGTATTAATAAATATGTTTTAATAATGCGAATGTGGAAAGAAGTGCTGTCTCTTTAGGGCAATGACCCAGTTTTGAGATATAAGAATGGGTGCTGGAGATCTATGGAGACATCAGCAATAGTCAAATGTTTCTAGAGGAATTTGAGGATGAACAAATTGTGGCAGGAAAAAAGTCTGAGATGTAAAATATATTAATGCATGTTTAGCCTGTTACATAGGTTGCTCTTAAAAAAAATTAGAAAAACAGAGCAAGATTGTTTGACCATGTTCAAGATGTCAAGTTGATTAAGCTGATCCTTCATTTTTTACTACTTCCTTCTCTGGGAAGATGAGAAGAGGTCAAAGAAACGACACAAGTTCTCTTCATCCAATCGCATTCTGTCTTTCAAGGTCACACCATTGAATGCCTTGCTTTACATCAATACTATTTTAAAATTATTATTTTTATCCTTATTTTCTAGCACAATAAGCATCACTTCCAAAATCTGTATGTCTTTTAATTTCATTAAGGTAGAATTTAGATCATTTTCAAATGCTTCATTTGTTTTAACATTTTTTTCAAAGAAGTAATAACTGATACAAAGGTACTTCACTGAAAAGAAAGACTAAACGAAAGACCATTTTCTAAACCAAATGCTTAATTTCTTGCTTGCTCCCTTGATTGATAGCGATTTGACTGCTACATCTAATAATTTCTACTTGATCATAGTCCCACAATCAAACACTGAAGTGAAAGTTCAAAATAAGTTATAGTTGTTTTAAGAAACAGTTTTATAAGAAAATATAGGCAAGACCACAAATGTTGGTGATGTTTATTTGGGACTGTATAAAATTGATGCTTGAGATGTAAATTTTTGCTACAGTAGAGTATCAGAGAATTTATGTCAAACTACTTTTTTTAAAACAAGAATTTGTACTCTTTATTTCTTAATACAATCAAATACAATACAGGAAGTTTAGAACATGTTTAGCATCTCCTAATAATTCACCAATTAATGTTTACCAATCCCAGTTGATTATGTGAATAGATTCCTTTGGAAGATAATATGTCCTTGATAACAGTTGTACATGTAGTATGAACCATCTTCTAAATTTCAGGTTACCCTTGTTTGATATTTTAATGGAATGAAAATCATTTTTAAAATATAAATGAGCGAAAACGACTTACTGGTAACAGCAACATGGCATTTTCTATAATAATTGCTGCTGGGGAAAAAATGGCAAGTGTAACCACTGTGTTTGAGAGATCTATAATTCTGTGGGTTGTGGAGGAAATTTCTTGCATAGTGGAAATAGCAAGTAACATCTGTGGGTTGTATGCTGAAAACCATAGATTTAAAGATAATTTGTCAGTTGCAATTACAACAAAGCAAAGGGCAATATATCAGCTGCAAAACGTTACCCAGAGGCATCAGACAACATGTCATATGTCAGCCAAATTACTATATTTTTCCCCATGCAGGAATTAAACAGATATACCAGCATTTAGGTCAGAATGCATTGGTGGCAAAGCAGTGGCAAGACCCTCCCCCTCCTGTGGGAGGTGGAGTTGAAAAAGTTAGGATGATGAGCAAAAAGGCTCACTTGAAGTCCCATTCTTATTTAGCATGCATCACTTGGATGCAAAAGTGGCAGGTTTTGGGCATGTTTCACTCTCACCTTCTAATTGAGCCCAAAATTTATGTTGTTAAGTGAGACATTTGTTAAGTGAGTTTTGCCCCAATTTATGACCTTTCTTGCCATAGTTGTTAAGTGAATCATTACAATTGATAAGTTAGTTACCCAATTGTTAAATGAATCTGGCTTCCTCATTGTCTTTGCTTGTCCGAAGGTCATAAAAGGTGATCAGAAGACCCTGGAACACAGCAACAGTCATCAATGTGAACCAGTTGCCAAGCATCTGAATTTTGATCACATGATCATGGGGATGCTTCAATGGTCATAACTGAAAAATGGTCATATGGTCCATGCCACTGTAACTTTGGACGGTCATTAAACAAACTGTTGTAAGTCGAGACTACCTGTATACTATTGTGGATCATCTTGGATTTGCCTATTTGATGAAGTACTATACTCAAATTCAAAATAAACTTTCCAGATCAATTTAATCCCCAATTTATTAAAATTCAAGAATCTCCTTGTTAATGTTCAAATTAGAACCTTGGCCCAGTCTTTCCTTTTGAAATCCCATTTTGATACTTAGCTATTTGGATTATGTTAACAGAGATTAATTGAAGTCTGACACATATAATAATGAGACTACATGAACTCAACAGCACTCTGCAAGGAACGGGGTCAAAAAATTAACATTTCTCTTTCAATATTATTAATTATATTTAAAGTTTACATGTAGTATGTTTTCTTTAATTAGTATGTTTTTTTAACTCAATTATGACTGCATAACTTTAATAGAGTCTCATATGGATGCTTATGTCTTATAAATAATGATTTGCCACTTTGAATTGTAAAGCAATTATCAGAAACTTTCTCAGCAATGCTGGAGCAGATCTTATATCATATGCATCAAGATATCATCTAGATTATCCCATTATTTGGAAATAATTTGTCTTTGAAAAATAGAAATCTGTTTAGTTTTTTTAATTTGAATTTTTTATTCTGATCCTCAAATACAGGTAGTAAATCTAACTATGGAGAAAACTGTTTTGTTTATCAATGGTGTATTTAGCATATTTGACATGTGGATGGCTCTACTCCCTGCTTTGTGCACAACATGCAGAAATATCACTGGTTCCATCTCCATCACTACACCGCCAATCGCCAAACAACTGATTTCTGGCAGCAATGACCCAAACCACAGCTACCACTCCCTCTTCAGATAATTTCCTGGTGATCTTTGGCAGCACCCCCTTTTTGGTTGCCTCCGGGGCAATCTGATCTCATCACCTTTTTTTTTGATACATTACCGTTGTTCAGTTATCCATCACTAAGCTCACCAAAATCTTTCTTCTCCGAAGCTGAAACTTTTATATCGCATTTCCATCAAATGTGAAAAAAAACATTTTCTTTGGTTTAAACCTTGTCAACAGTTCAAGGAATATTTATAACTTACACTTTTAAAAAAAACCTCAAGATAGTTGTGATAATGTGATCAAAACCCTACCTTCTCCCTACGGACAGAGCTTCAACCACATTGCTGTGGCTGCCGTTTCAATTTCTTTTCTTGCTACAGATACCACGAAAACCTATTTACCGGTGCCTTACATGCTTGTTTATTAGAACTTTTGGTGTAACTTCAAATATGTTTTCAAGAATCTCTTTAGAGTTGTTCAAAAAAGTCACCACAATGGTGCAATCAAGCCAGGCAGAACCTTGATTACAAAGATGTCATCATCACCATTTTGATTTTTTTTAAACCATACCCTGCTAACGCCTCCGTATTTTTTTCAATATTGGCAAGATTATATTGCTTTCATTACTTTTTTTGTACGCTAATTGCTGCTTTCGCATATTCTGGAAAAGATCATTCCTGTATTGAAGTACCTTTAACTCTGTGAAGAAGAGTCAAGCTCATATAGCAATGCCCTTGCAAATGAAGCCTTCCTTGATGCTACCTGGTAAACATGAACAGTCATGAAACCCCCATCATCCTAGGATGCCAAATGAAAACAAAAGTCATTTGGATGGAAAAACAATACACCAAAAAGGATGAGGCGGTTATTGTTAAAAACTCTTTGTTTGACAAAGCAAGCTAAATTAATGTTCTCAGAGAAAAGAATTGCAGCAAAGCTGATGTATTGAGCTGTGTCTTTTGTAGGAACGGGTTGAATATTTCTCATTTAAGACAAAGCTGTGGTTTTCATCAAATAGCAATTTTATTGCCTGCTGTCCTGAAAGTCTGTAAAATATGAGGTCAATCCCATAGGCTTTCCTCCTCTCCAGAATTTCTGCAGTTTCCAGTCAGGGCTCTTTGCCAGTTTCAGTCAAGACTTTGCAGAGAGAAATTAAAATCCAGAATAGCTATCTGATTAAGAAGGATGAAATATCAATAATAAGGTTAATCAGATTAAATCTGCAGTTCCAAATGCTGAAATGTTACAGTCATATCATTGTGCTGCTACTGCCTCTGGCTCATCCTGTCCTGAGTTTAAATCAAAACAGCTATCTACCTCTGATGGCAGTATAGTGCCAGGTGTAATTTATCTTGGCACTCTGCTTTGCAGCCCTTAGATAATACATCTGATATGGGAAAGTGCATTGTGCTGCTGTCCTGAGTGGAGCCTTTCATGTGGCATTTTACTGAGTAATTTTAAATTAAATATGATGGAATTTCTGTTCAGTATATCATCCTTGGAACTTTACAACAGGAACAATGAAATGCTTATCTTGTTTCCCAGTATCTCCATTTCACAGCTAGGTGATACAGCCTGAGAAATTATGTTTCAACCAATGTCATTTCTTATAATATTGTCTTCTAACTTTATGGGCTATACTTGCTATGTAATATACAGCTTTTGTCTGTTGGATTAAAATGGAAGTATTTTGTTTGTTTATGTGATTGACATAGCCACCCATCACCAAAGCAACTGGGTAGCTTACAAGGATTAAAAACACAGAGAAAAACCAACAATGCATAACCCCAGTGTACAAGGATAAAGAATAACCCTACTCATATTGACAGTATTGTATGAATCAAGAAAGCTCATATTGATAACAGGAGGACTCATACACTGAAAGAGTATCAAGGATCATCTAGATTTCCAGGGAAATGCTGTCTCACATGCAGCTGCTATTGCTGAAAAGGCGTAACTCTGGGGTCCAACAAAATGACATTGTTTAATAGCAGAGACCTGGTGAATGCCCTCTCTACTAGATCTGGTTGCCTGAGCAAAAACTATTAGGGAATGCTGACATAACTATGAACTTTCCTATCTTCAAGGGGATGTATTAATAATTCTAAAAAGGAATGGGAGATATAAAAAAATTCCATAACTCTAGGGGCCCACCTTCCCAGCTCTCCTTCAGGCCACTTGTGGTGAGTTGTCCCTGCAGTGAATTGGCTATGTGGAAATGTCCTGCGGTGACTTGGCGGTGAGTTGGCAGAGGCGACAAGCTGACAGCGGTGAGCTGACTGCACCAAGCTGACTGCTCTGAGTTGTCCTAGAGCAGGGGTCTTCAAACTTGACCCTTTTATGACTTGTGGACTTCAACTCCCAGAATTCCTCAGCCAGCGTGCCTGGCTGAGGAATTCTGGGAGTTGAAGTCCACAAGTCATAAAAGGGCCAAGTTTGAAGACCCCTGTCTTAGAGCCATCCCATAACAGTCAATATTCTAACAATTTAACATTCATCTGACTCTACAATTCTAGATAGCCTAAATCTAGCCACAAGAATATGACAAAAAGAATGAATAGACATTTCACTTAAATAGAATTTATGATTAAAGACTGGTATTGATTAAAACCATCCTAATTGTCAGGGAACTAGCAAACCTGGGTTACATATCTTACAATGCAAAGTTATTTTCTGTGACAAACATCAAAATGTAATTGTAAATAACTTCTGAATCAGCCACTTTTGCTCTTGAAGGGAGTTTTTGCACAAGATAATACCTTTTCCTTTAAGATCAGTGTATACAGAGCAAATATTTATGTCTCACATTCTGTGACCACCTTGCCTGCCTAACAAGACAATATGTTTAGGCTTTATTGGTTCAGCCCAATTAACTGAAGCCAATTAAATTAGTTTACCTTTTACTTGACTGAAATGGAAACTAAGGGGACCCAAAGGTGTTTTTTTTTTCAAAAAGCCACTGGACTTTCTTTGTTTCTGCTTGAAGACATTTTGCTTCTCATCCAAGAAGCTTCTTCAGTTCCCTTCATTCAGAACTGGAAAAGTTTCTTGGATGAGAAGCAAAATGTCTTCAAGCAAACATAAAGAAAGTCCAGTTGCCCTTTGAAAAAGCACCTTTGGGACAACCATGATCTGGATGACTGAGAATCTCCATAGACATGGAAGCTAAGGAGAGGCTTTAATTGATCCCTGGCAAAGAAATTCATTTGCACAACAAAAAAAGGAAGGAAGGAAGGAAGGAAGGAAGGAAGGAAGGAAGGAAGGAAGGAAGGAAGGAAGGAAATAATCAGCAAGCAAATTTTATAGATAGCAACAAAGTGCTACTAATGAGACAGAGAAAACATTGTGAGAAAACAAGGAACCAATTCAGGAAGCTAATCAATCAATCAATCAATCAATCAATCAATCAATTTTCTTAGCACAGCACAGAAGTAATATTGGAAGATCTAAAAGGTAAGAAAGTAGCCTGTGGTGTCCTAGATTGTCATGGAATTCATGACAACTTGTGTAAATGAGCTTCCTGTGTCTCTTTGCAGACACTCCTACACTACAAGAGCTCCCCAAAGTGATGCAGCCCTTTGTCTAGCTAGTTCAGATAAAAATACCATCCTCCCTATCATGTGACCAGGAAACACAGAAAGCATAGATGAAGCTCTCTCAGTCCTTTTAGCTGTGCTGAAGATGAATTGCCTTGTGTTCTTGGCGATGGCTTTTCTACAGTCCTATCAAAGTAAGACTCATTTCTTAACCAATACATTTCTTTCTTGTTGGTTTTTTGCCTGCTTACTTGTCTTGTGAATCTATGAGGTTTCGAAGTAATTTATTCCAATAAAAGTAAGACCACTGCAATTTGTTTCTGGTGTTGCAATCCTATGGATGTTTACTTATTAGTGACTATATTCAAAATGAATTGGATAATGGAGGATTGTAGCCAATATTATAACCTCATCATATTGCTATTAGTAATAACTTTGGAGATGGGTTTGGTGAGCTTGCTGTGCAACTATAAAGAGTTTAGGTTGAGGAAAACACTTTGTTTGATCAGTGCAGCATGTGTTAAATTGATATTTTTTAACAAAATAAAATTTTTAACCAAATAAACGTGTTCTATTTAGGCAATGTATCTTTAACGGCAGAAGGAAAACATGTGGACTCAATTGTGAAACTCTCCAGGACCATGGCTCTTGAATGTGTCTACCCAAAGAATGCATCTATTTCTCAGATAGAATGGCAGAAGGAAGAGAATCAAAGCAAAAGTAGCATTGCAGTCTTCAGGCTACCTTATGATCTACATATAGAAAGCAGCTATAAGGCCAGAATCCTGGTCACTAATTTTACCTCAAACAATAAGACCTTGATTTTCAGCAAAACCACTGAAGAAGATGTTGGTTTTTACCAATGTTCCTTTCATGCTTTTCCAGATGGGATCTGGGAAAAGACGATACATGTTGTTCAATCTGGTAAGGTAAATCTGTTTATTTCCATTTTATAAGCTGCTGATAAATTCAAATTCTGGATATTTGCCTTTGGAGTGAAAAGGAAATCAAATTTCAGTGAAGATGCCCTCAGGTGAACTTTTCCTACCTTCTCTATGATGTTACAGTGAGTTTGAAGCAGCTCATTCCTCACCCAAAGCCATTGATAGTCAATATATTCTAAAGGAGAAGGAACAGAGATTTTTAAAGTTGGGATGCTACAAAGGAAAAAGAAGATCTTAGCTTTGTCGTCAAATGCTTAATTGGTTAACTCCTGCACTGACCAGGGATTAGATTAGATGATATTCAATGTTACTTTTAACTCATTAGTTCTATCAAACAAGAAGTGTAATTTTTGGAACAGAATAGCAAAATGTCACCTGTCAGAACCCCTGTCCCTTTACAGGTATGGTCACCATCTCTGACCTGGTTCACACATAGCGTAAAGAATAAATATGGTTTTTTTGGTTTGGTTTTGTGGGTCTTGGGAACTGCATGGTTTGCGAACTAAATGTATTCATCACATTTTAAATACAGCCATCTCCCTCACAGAGGAAGACTTCATGACTTTATGACTTCATTCAATGCGTGAATCCAGGCTACTGTGCTTTATTCTACAATGGTGGCATAGAACAAAACATAAAGCAGTGTCTTTCTTTTGCACATACTACATCCCCCAGTTTGGAGCCTCACAACATTTGCATGTAACAGGAAGAGATTATTTTAGGAGAAAGAGAAATTTGAAAGAAATAGAGTGCCTATTCCTTGTTCACCTGCCCATTAGTTTTATGCTCTAAAATGACTCCTTATTTCCTCACTGCATGGAATTCTGACTTTTTTTTGCTAGGAAAAACATTCCTTTGCAACATCATTAAAAAAGGGAGGGAGAATAAATTTGTGAAAAAAAGGTTCAAAGGGAAACATACTGTAGATTCAAGAGACTTCACCTCCCTGTTACCTGAGGTTGAAAGGATTTTTCTTAGCAGAGCAAAAATATTCTTATGCATTTGTACATAGCAGGAGATGTTGAAACACAGTGGAAATAAAAAACTAGAAAAGAAGTGTCCTTTCTTCCTTTCTTCCTTTTTTCTATAAATGTGCCTCTGCTTAAGTTACCCATTTGCTTATAAAATAATTTTAAAATTGTGCATTATGCCTTCATGGCACTTGCAATATTTTCTATCGCCTTCAATCAAAAATGTCATCTTAAAAGTATATTATTTTTCCTCTTTGGCAATGAACAATTTTGCACTTAAAAACCATTGCTGGTGGGTTTAGACAATGAGTCAAAGGCTCTTGAGATGTACTTTTCACAGGTACTGTCGATATTTTATCTAAAGGAAAAAAATGGTACCAAAGGAATTACTGCTTTTCTTTGTAGATGCTGTAGATTATTGCATTCAGTACAATTTATTCCATCAGTTATTAGGAGCCTTTACTTTTGGAAGCTGCCATTGTATGCACATGAAAGAAGCAGACTGTATTCCTGGCACCCTTTCATTCACAAACTTTGTCCCAACTGAAATTTTAATTTGCCTCTTGCTTGGGACTTTGACTATTGTAACTGCTAGTTCAATATTTTTCAACCTCGACAATTTTAAGAAGTGTGAACCTCAACTCCCAGAATTCCCTGGCCTGCATGGCTGGCTGTTCCTTTCCCAGTCAGAATACCCTCCTGGGTTGAACTTTAATTCTCAATATTCCCCAAACAGCCATTTAGTTCTGGGATGACAGAGAATACTCAGGCTAGGGATAGCTGTTTTAGAGTCCCCGGTTTAAATTCTGAATAAATCATAATAACAATAGACTAGGAAGGTTCAGGCTTAGAAAGTCCTCCATGCCAGCAAGAAGGATAAAATATAATTAGAAGTACAATTTCTGAAATTCATGAGGAACTAGACATTTGCCTTTTATAGCTGATATCAAGGCTGAACCTAAATATTTGAAAATTTTGCTGAGATTTTTTAAAAATCTGTGACCAGTAACTTGTTTCTGATGAATATACAAAATTTAGATAAATACTCTAAGTACATATTTGTATTCATATTTGTGTGCGATATAAGGACTCTTGTTTTTAAGAGATTGGTATTCATCAGATAATTGTAAATCAATAACTGGGACTACAGTTTTGACACAATTTTTAGCTCCTGTCTATGGCTGTCATTCATTGTAACACGAGTGTAGTTCAGGATTATCTGGAATAGCACAACATCAGAAACATGAGATTTCTTTTCCTCCACTTTTAAGGGTTCTTTGTTGAAAAGGAGAAAGTATAGCTTTCAGAAGATTCCAATCTTCATTGGAATAATTAGGAACACATTTTTCTTCCTTTGTTCTGTTCTGTTTCCCTAAGGCCCTACCAAGAATCATAAGCCCATGAAATTTATTGACAAAAAATATAAACTCTGAATTTCCCAATCTGGCTACTGAGTCACAGATTGTGCTACTGAGCACAGTCAATGGCTAATCTGGCTAAGGATTATGGAAACTGGTGAAACTATTTTGCTAGTTTAGTTTGCTAATAAACCATCAAGCATAATTAGGCAATATGAAAATAGTTCTTAAAAGGGCTACTATTTACTGAAAATTAAAGAGCAATATAGCCATAATTTTTCATGCATGGACATTTGCTATGTGATAGTAGAAAGTAATTTAAAGTAACTATGGCTTACGTGTCATGTGTCAACTCCTCAAGTCACTCTAACTATTAAATGATAGAAATATGAGATTGTTGTATGGCAGAAAGAAAACCGAAAAGCAAATCTGCAGCTTAAGAAGTCATAAATCTGAAAGTAGACAATTCAGTGAAAGGTAACCATAAAACGATATGCATGCTTTCACATCAGTGAAAGGGTTTGACATGATTCTTCTTTTCTATTGTAACTATCTGCTGATGAAGAATAAAAAAGTAGATGAATATAGTAAAAATATGTGATTAGAGTTGTGTTTCTTGCGCTCAGTAAATATAAACAAATTGCAAGAAAGGGTAGGGAAAAAAAGCTAAAAGCTGTATTAGATCCACCAACATTCTCTTTCTTAGCAGCACCCAATTTTCTTGGGCTCAAATCATCCTTTTAGACGTTTTCTTCACTTCTGTTTTGCTAAAAGTGGAAATGTCTGTTTGACATGATTTACAGTCACACTAGGTAAATGTGTTTTAAGAACTGTTCAAGGTAAAGGACAAAACAGTCAGAAGGGCAGTGCTTTAATGTTGCAGTTGCAGTTGTCATCTTGACGTTTTTGAATCCCCTATGGACAACCCTGAGTGATCAAATACATTTAACAACTTCTTTTCCTGTAATAACTCTCCCCATTTTAGAAAATAAAACAGAATGTTTAATTTTTCCTCTGCTTTTATTTAATATATGTTATACCCAACAGCCAACAGTAAATAGCCCAACCAAAGAACCATTAAGACCACTCCCACCAACACAGACAGGGCAAGCCCCCAGAATATAAACTGAGAGGAAATCCCACTCCTTACTAGCACTGATGATGTTACCTATCTTGGGGAATGAAACATCTGCAGCGAAGCAGCCAAGCTCAGAGAGCAAAGAGGACCCCTCATTTCAACCCTGAGCTACAAATATTCTCCTTTATAAATTATACCCATCAATGATTAGGAACCTGGTGTAATTATAATTAAAAATAATCATTAGCAGCATGTCATATAAAAGAAAAAAAAATAAAGACAAGAGCAGGTATAATAAATTGTTAAGAGTCAAATTACAGTGACAATACATCAAGCAGTTTCTAAAGCCCAAAGTAGGAAACAATATTTTACTTAATATCTGAAACATAGTAAGGAGCAACTGCTTTGTCTGCAAGATTATGCCACAAATGTCCAAACTGTTCACTAAGATTAATTGTCGCTTCTAGATAGCCATTTAGGAAGCTCTGATATATATATATATATATATATATATATATATATATATATATATATATA
>NW_015386988.1:149675-159842 GCF_001527695.2 Protobothrops mucrosquamatus
TCCTATTTGGGGGAAGAACTTTCCATCCAAGATATATTTACTTCCAATTATTTTAATTCAAGTATAAGGTAAAAGATTTTTTTTTCTATGATATGTCCTGGCATTACTCAAGAAATTTAATTGGTTCTTACCTTTCTGATCAATAGATGTTATAAATATGTAGACTATTGTAAATGGTGATTTTAAACGTTATTTGTATTTATTTTACTGCTTTATATTGCTGTTTTTTAATTAACTTGTCAGATGTTTTGAGTGCTTCTAAAGCAAACAAGGCATGTAACATTTTTGAACATAAATACATTATGCATGACATTATCCCTATCTCTCTTACTTTTATCATTTTTTTTTCAAAACAGGGGCTTTTGAATTTTCAAACTTGTCAATTCATCATTTGATTACTAAACCAGGAGAAAACGTCACTTTTGAATATCGGTCTAACTCTGATGTAGCAGCGATTCAAGTGACATGGGAAAGAGTGCAACCTGACTGTATAGATTTTATAATCCAGTGTGTGGATTCTGAAATGCCAGTCTATGGTTCAGATTATCAAAACCGTGTAGACTGTATCTCTGAAAGTTCGATTGTACTTTGGCATGTCACAGCTTCTGACTTTGGAATGTATCGCTTTTCTTACAACAAGGTGAATGGAGAAAATGGAACTGGCTGGATAAAACTGATGATTAATAGCCATGGTAAGTTAAAGGTAGGCATATAATGATGATTATATTATCATTATATAATTATGATTATGATAATGATGAGTCACATAGCCAGCCAGATGTTTAGAATGGATTTGGCCTTTTTGTCCATTTATCGAGTCCTTCCCAAGGTCCTGAGACAGGAGATGTTGTCATTTAATAATTTTAAAGGTATTGTTGCAGGATGTAAACTGTTCCAAGTAAAGCTGCACTTTGCAATTGACTGATTGTGATTTTGTCAATTCTGATGGTGTTCAAGTGGATGTTTTGGAACTGCACTCAAGGCACCTGTTACTATTGGTCCTGTCTTTGGTTTCTTTTGCTACAGCCATTCTATTTGCAATCCTTCTTTATATTTTGTGATTTTCCCCCCAGTTCTTTCTCCTCTATGCCACTGCTCCAGATATAGCAATGTTTTTGTATTTCTTACCAACAATTGTTAAGCTTGGAGTGTTGTGTGGCATGTGATTGTCTGTTTGAATTCTAAAGTCCCAGAGCACTTTAGCTGCTTCATTTTCTATTACTTTTTATTTTGTGGTCCTACCAGTTCTTGCTTGTAGGCAAGTGGTATTTCTTGCAGATTTTCCAATGCACCACTGTTGCTACTTTGTCATGCCGTTGTTTGTAGTCACTCTGTGTGATCTTCTTGCAGGACCTAACTAGGATGTTCACTTTTTCTTCAGCTTCTTTGCAGAGATGGCATTTGCTGTCTTATAGCTGTCTTTCCAGTTCTGGCATTGTATGTGTTTGTTCTTACGGCTTGGTCTTGTGCAGCCAGAATTAGTCTCTCTGTTTGTTTTTTCAATTTCCCTGCTTTTAAACATTGCCAGGTCTCTTTGCTTTGCCTGCTGTATTTTTAATCCATTGGCCATGTAAGACTTTGCTTTGCTAAGTCTCCTTTCTATTCTTCATTTGGTCTTTCTTGTAGACCAGTTTGGTCTTTTTGGTATTCCATAAGCCTTCATGGGATACTAGTTTCAGTGTATCTTCACGTCCTTCAGATATCCTTCCAATGTCCTTTTTTCTTCTTTAACTATCTAGCAACATTCCACACCCACCAATTTTCCTTGGTTAGTATAATCTAGCATGATTCATTATCATTATTTTTCTGTTCACTATTCCAGCAGTATATCCAATGACTGGAGTAGCCCAGGTGTTAATTGCCTTGTTTTTCCTCCACTGAGTTTTTACTTTAAGATCTTCACTTTTCTGATGTATTTACTACTAATCTTCTTGACTTCACTATGCTGGATGTTGTCATTATTTATTTTGGTTCGTCACATAGTCAGCCAGATGTTCAGACTGGATTTGACATTTTGGTCCACCTATCAAGTCCTTCCCAAGGATCTGGGAGAGACAGATGTTTAAAAGTATTGTTGCAGGATGTAAACTGTTCCAAGTAAAGCTGCCTTTTGCAACTGACTGATGATGAATTTGTCAATGCTGATAGTGTTCAAGTGTTGCTCAAGTTATTTTGGGATTGCACCCAAGGTGTCTATGACTATTGGTATTACCCTTGTTTGCCTTTGCCACTGTTTTTCTATTTCTATTTGTAGATCTTTGTATTTTGTTATCTTCTCCAGTTCCTTCTCTACTATTCTGCTTTGTCTGGGTACTGCCATGTACACTATCCAGACTTTTTTTGTCTTTCTTATCAACAATTATTAAGTCTGGGATGTTATGTGGCAGGTGCCTGTCTGTTTGAAGTCTAAAGTCTCTTCATTTTCTATTACTTTCTGTATTTTATGGGACCACCAAGTTCTTCCTTGCAGGAAAATGGTATTTCTGGCAGATCTTCCAATGCAATAACAATATTATTATTATTATTATTATTATTATTATTATTATTATTATTAATATTATTATTATTATTATTATTATTATTATTATTATTAATATTATTATTATTATTATTATTTACACAAAAATGTGAAGTCACAGCTACTGGTTCTTTAGCTGGGGTTGGCCTTCATACACATTGAGTTCTTCCCAAGAACCTAGGATTACTATTTATAATTATTAAAATATATGTGCCCACTCCCAATGACTATAAAACGCTTTCTCTATAAAAATATGTTAGCAAAACCTTCACAATGCTCTTAAATAAATATATATTAAATCGTTCTGTGACTGGTAAACAACTGAAAAATGAAGAGCATGAAAAAAGTTAAGCGCATTATCTTTGACTGAATGGTTTAAAAGTAGGCAGGAAAGGAAATGTTGCAAAAGTGTTAGGGAGGAAATGTTGCAAAGGTGAGAGGTGTCAAATCAAATACGAACATATTACTGCATCCTATTGCAAAAACCTTTTCCATCAGTTTAAGCAATGAAGACTAAAGAACCAGATCTGTGTCCTGGAATAACAAGAAACCCACAAGTCACACTGATGGAAACTCCTTTAAAAAGAAAAACACAAAATCCCCTTTTTGCATTTGAAGAGCACTGTCTTTTGAATGCTAGACATCAAATTAAGAAAAGGCCAAAATAGTTATATCCACGCTTAATTTTTTTTTCATAGAAATAGTTTTCTCATGGCTCCCCTGGGTCGGGTAACAATTTGCTTAATGCAAAAAAAAAAAAAGGATTTACTGTACAATGATACCTTATATCACAGCCTATTCAAAGAGTATTGTTTTGATGGCACTTGGACACATTTTCCAAAATATTCAGGCAGAGGTTTTTCATTGCTGTGATCTTTTCCAATTACCAGCAGATGCCACAAATTGAACACACTGCAAAGCAAGCGTTCAGTATGAGTTCTGGCTCATACCCAAGAATATATTCTACTGTCAGAAAAATGTATCTTCTCTTCTTTCTGCTTACAAGCTTAAGCTCTTCTCTTACAAAATGTCTTTGCAAGAATATCTCCCTATTTTTGCTGCCCTTCTATTGATTTCCATGTAGAGTTGCTCCCATTGCAGCTGAATGGGCAACTTCAAACCTGAGGTCCAGGTATCTTGCTCAGAGACTTTAAGTCATAACAGGACTGGTCCTTCTCCACTCTTCATTATCTTCTCCTCTCTTTCTTGCTTTCTTTCACTTGCCTTTTGTATTAATCCTCATCTTTGCTTCCACGTTTCCCAGCAATTTTGGCAAAAGAGGGAAGTAGCTAGCTAGCCAAAGTTGGTAAGAAAGTAATCAAGAGAAATAATGGCATCTCCCAGGATAGAAGGACTGAGAAAAGGTACAGAACACTTTGCGCAGAAAACCAAGTGAATATGAACGTAACAATTCAAATATTAGTAGCAATAGCAGACAGCGACAATAAAGTTGTAAGTCCCTCATAAGTATTTTTGCTTATTGAGCCACAAAATATATAATTTTGTTTGTTTTTAAAATCAGAGTGCATCCCAATCAGAATAGAATGGCTGGTACAGAAAATCGAGGCAGATGTCTCTTTTCACAGGCTGCTCCATTGCAACCCTGATGCTTTTTCCTTATCGTCAGCCACAGCCATTCTCAGATGTTGCTTTTTTTCACTTTTCACATGCCTCATTTATCACTTTAATGGAATAAGTTTCATTGTTTGCCAGCAGTGATCTTTTGGAGTTTCTTTGCTCTCTGCTTGGATTTCAGGACTTTTGTTGCTACTGTGCTGCCGATCCTGGTTACAGATAATATGAGTGCTAATCCTCTAACTGCGTGGCAGCAAAGTCAATTAACAGCCCTTTAAAAATATATATTTTAAAGCAGCCTTTGCTGGTTCAGGAACTCCAGTGTTGTTGTTCCCAAGCAAATGACATAACGAAGGGCCAGATTCTGGAAAAGAGTTGGGATACTTGAAGGTGGTGTCACTGGATGCATTCCTCTTTTGCAAGAAAAACTCGAGGAAGTCACACAGAGGTGGACCTGGTGCTTAAGCACCCCACACCTTTGCTTTGTCTTCCACATGGCTCAGTGCTTCTTGCTGTCACGGACCTGTTCTTACACTTTGTGTGCTTAGCAAACATTGCAAAGCTTTTAGTAGCGAAATACCTAACAAGTGGCTCTACCTGCTTGTTTGGGTTGAGTGTGTTGGAACTGACAAGCTGTCAGTGTTTCTTCTAGAGAACTGCAGTGGAGGGGCAGTGAAGGGTGAAATCACTCACCTACATGTTTCTAGGACTAAACTTCAAGGCAGGCTTAATAAGTATTTCCTCCCCTGAGGGATGTCAGAACAGGTGATTTGTCTCTGCTTTCCCCATCTTGTTTCTAGGAGATAGGGCTGATACATTAAAACTGGTGGAAATTTATGCCTGACTTGAAATCCTGAGAAAAAAGAAAAAGAAACAGACCCTCCTGCTGTTTGCATATCAGTCACTACAAAGAAATAAAAAGCATCCAGACATTATTTGTTCTTATTTTTTTTAAAAAAATCTGAATAAAATAAAACAAATAAGGACTATAAAATCATGATCATTATGAAACCAGATTACCATTATGCAACTTTCTTATTGGCTTTGGGCCAAAGCTGACCATTTCTTTTGCAGAGTTTGGATGGGGCGGGGGAGATTGAAACCATTTTTTATACACCATGTCTTCATTCCATATCTTGGATGCTCCAGAATATTGATGAAGATACCTTGATAAATTTCTATTGACTGCTGAACTTAAGCGAACTCTAGGTAATGATTGCAGGGTTTCTGTTATGATGGACTCTGAAGAAGATAACATGCATAGGGTTAGGCAGTACCCAGCACTAACCTTGTGAGTTCAGGCTAGGTAGCCAGTCAGCCAATCTTCTTTCTCTATGCCAATTCTGAAGAAGTTCTTTGAAACTGGAGGTGTGACAGAAAAGATGTCACCCAGCTTAGCAAAGTGCTTTTTAATTAATCAGCACCTGGACCAATCTCAAACTGTTCCCTATCTTGGGAGGTCATTTGAAAACCCTGGACTGTACAGTTTTAGGTAGGGAGGTCCTGAAATAAGACAAGAGGGGGCTGGAATCTGAAGGCCCTAACAGCAGTTGAATTTGTCTAAGATTTCTTGCATTTTTGAAGGGAACACTTAGGGCCAGAACCCCTAATAAAATTCACATCTTACTATCTTCATTCTTCTGAAATGATTCTGTGGATCAGGACATCTCAACCTTGGTATGTATAAGAACCACACATCTCAAAGTTACCAAGTTTGAGAAACATTTTGCTAGATTCTTCTACCTAGATTAAGTGAAGGACATGATTTAGCTCTGCAAAACACAGATCATCGGTACTTTATTGTTTTTGAGACTCATTGCTGCAAATGAGTCTCAAAAACAGATTGGGAAATATAACCTACTATAGGATTTTATGTGAGGAAAAGGAGAGAAGCATTAATTCCCATCTGATTAGTTACAACTCCATTAAATCACATTTTCGTATGCTGAGAAGTATTCCAACAGAGTGTGTTGGCTCTTTCAGCTTTTGAAGTCACACACTAGTGACATGCTTTATTCCCATGGATAGCTTTAAGAAATAGGCTGGAAACACAGTCTTTCAGCTTTATGTCTCAGACAGTAGTATAGGAAGTTAATAATCAGCTTTACCTGGATTTTTAGAAGATGAATTTGATAAGGTTCTTCAAGACAATTGTTATCTTCCTCAGCCTTTGAGATTTGAATTTATATGAAATATAACATAAAGTCTACCTTCCTGCAGGCTTTCTGTTTTTTATTTAAAGAAACTAATCCTTAAAAAAGTGTCATAGATTCTCTAGGAGTTCTTATTAAGAGATAGTATCTAAAGCCTGTTTTAACATAGAAAGCAGAAATTTTTACTATTTGCTAATAATACAAAAATGGAACATCCTTAATATCCGGTTCTCAGATGACTATCTTGAAGGGTTTCTTCTTTGTGAAAATCCTTGATACAGCATTGGAGGCAACATTCCCCCTCCCCTTTAACGCCTCTTGAAATGAAACTTAACATGTTTTGAAAGCTATCTGTGGTCGATAAACCTTCACTCAAGGTAACTCCATATTGTAAGGTGAGGAAGAGGAACTGATGACTGTACAGAATTGCACTTTCAAGCATTCCTTCCAATGGGCCATACTGACTAGCACTGCTAGGAGCAATCTCAAGCTACATCTAGAGAGCCACAGGCTTCCACAGGTCTACTGCCTATGACAGTATTCTCAACTTGACAGCTTTAAGATGTGTAGACTTCAATCCCAGAATTCCCCAGCCAAGGCTCCTTAAAGTTGCCAAGATTGAGAAAAACTGGTCTAGGGTTATCAAACCCAATTATCTAATAGGAACATGTGCCAGGAGCTGCCTAAAGAAGTATGTAATGATGCCTTATCAACAAAATGTAATGTAGTTTGAATCTTTTCATTGCATTGGATGCCAACAAATTATTTCTCTTTGTACTTAGAATTCATATACAGGGACTAACTCATGGAGTTTCTTCTATAAGCACTACATGGCTGTAAGAGTGATACCATTTATGCTCAAAATGTCAGCTATTGTGGATCAATTTGACTTTCTAAATTGATTACAATGAGATAATTACAATTATCTCAAAAGATAAGTCATTCTTCTGTATTCCATACTCTGGTCTTCTTGTCTTTCTCATTTCTTCTCATATATTTGAGACTTCCTTATACAGAGCGTAAGTTATTTGAAATGTCTTCCGATGATGTATTGTTCAGAAAATCAACCTTTCCTCTTATTGATTATATTTATTGTATTTCCTTTGTAGCACCTTTATTTACTAAGCTGCATATGATTTTTATTGGAAGTGCTGCCTTTTTAATCCTGGTTATTGTGGTTATACTTATATACAGAAGGTAAGATATTATTCTGTACTATAGCAGAATGCACCCAGTATGCTATGTCCCCCAAATCTGAATGCTGTCATGATTTCTAAAGCCTTTTCTGTAGATTATCAAGTTAATGTCATGCTGATTGCCATACAAGGAGTGATAACTATGTTGTCTTTTCTGGAAGTTGTTACAGTTGGCATAGAAGCATTTAGGGGAATTATCTTGCTGATTTTTGCCAAGGAAAAAAGTTTTTCATGCCTCAGTCGTAGCAATTGGTTGAAAATGTTCAATTACAAGTTAGTTAATGGACCTTTGCAAACACATAAAAATGTGGCTTTTGTTCCAGGCTTATCTTTCAGACTTTCATTCTGAATAACACTAAGAGTCTAAAATTGTTCTTGTATATTTTTATTAGAATGTTTCAATATTTATTTATTTATTTATTGGATTTTTACCTTGCGGAGAAGGGCGGGGTAAAAATACAAAACAAACAAAAAGAGATAGAAAGTAAGATAAAGAGAAAAAGAATAATAAAACTATGCTTTCCCTCTACCAAGTAATTGTCATCTTAATATTTTCCTCATTCTCTTCATCTGTTCTTAATCCCTGAATCTTTAATTCAGTTTTTTCTTATTTCAACAAAAAGTCCACATAAGATTTCCAGTCTTTTTTTAAAAAGAAAAGAAAAGAAAAAGAATAATCTTTGTTGGAAAGTCTGAAATTTTTGATGGGATAGATAGGGAAACTACAGTGCCAGAGATTTCAGTTAAGTTGATTGGTGTAATATTTTACTCATCTACACATCCTGATTTAGTTGTGCCATCTGAAATAAATTAAGTTTAACAATGATAAAAAGAATTAATAGTTAACAACCACAAAATTATTTTTGTTCATTTAGTTGTTGTGTCACCAAAAAGAAGAAAAGGATTAAGAAGATGAGAGACTACAAAACTACTTGTAGACAGGTATGTGCAGATGGCAATTGTTTCGTTGGTGGACTTTAAAAAAAAAATAGTTTCCAAACCAAAGGATCCAAACCATATGGAAACTATTTTTTAATAACTGTACCAATTACAATGTGAAACTCCTGACAGTAGCAATGACTAAGGGGATTGACAGTCTTATTAATCAGGCTTAACACAAGGAAAAGGGGGTTAGATAAGTACAGGTAGTCCCCGAGGTACAAATCTAATGGAGCCTGCCCATTAAGCTCGTAAGTCAAAATATTTGTCAAATAAATCAGACTCAATTTTACAAAATTTTAAAAATTCATTAACGGAATCAAATGGGTCATTAAAGGAGCAAAGATCTGACTTATTATTTCCTCTGATGGCTGCCTGAACTGAGAGACTTTTCCCGTTCCTGCTGCTGGCCGCCTATCAGCCGTTTCTGGTTTCAGGAACTAAATTGCCTTCCAAGCAGGCAGCAGGCTCTCTCTTTGCAATGCGTTTTTTTTTAAAAAAAACAAAATCATTTGTTGTTAGGCAGCTCAAGCTTCTTCAGAGGAGTTTGGATTTACAGAACTCTACGACTATTTAAAAAAAACAACCTGTTACCACTAGCTTAAGCATCTCCAGCTAAGCATTCAGAGGCAGATGGGGGTGAGGTTTACAGAACTGTTGGCTTGCAACAGTAACTGAGATGGAAGGGACCGTGAGATCATCTAGTCTAACCCACCGCTCTCACAAGAGATATTTCTGATAAATGCCTATCCAGTCTCTTCTTAAAAGCTTTCAGTAATAGGGCACCCACAACTTCCAGAGACAATTTAAATTTAAAACAAACTACAGGAATATATGCTAATCTCAAAAATAAAAGCAAGTAAACACAGCATTACAGAATGCTTTGTGAGGAGGCTGGCTAGCATTTCTACAAATACTGTACATAGAAACACAATAGTTTGCAAAGTACAGTACTTAAAAAGAAAAGCAGTTTGCAAGCACAGCAACAAAAAATTAAAATACTTACAGAAGCAATTCTAGTCCTGAAGCCCAGGCAGCAGCAGATTCTCCACCAGCACTAACAAAAAAACTTGGCACCGCCTCGGCTTTTGTTTGGCCATGTGACCAGGGACAAAAAAAAAGCCCTGCCTGCTTCATAACCCTAACGGCCCAGGCAACTCACAGAGCTAAACATGGCCACCGCTGCAGCAGACACTGAATTCAAGTCACATGGCTACATAGGCCTCTTTTTAGTCACAATTTTGAATTTCTAACATAAGTACCCTTTCTGAATGAATTCGTTTTTGTGAAAATTTGTTAAATAAACGTTCGTACCTGGGGGATTATCTGTATATAGTAGACCTCACATTAATGATTATATTAAGGCAGGGTTCTCTAGATGCTTTTTTCTCAAAGTCTTCTGAAGAGATGACCTTGCTAAGGGGGTAAGATTGAAAGATTCTTGTGGTCCTTATATATCATGTTTAGGAAACATCCCGTTTCTTTCCTAGACTCAGAGAATTTCATTAGTCCATTCCACTACATCTAGTAGCTGGACAAAAAAGGGCATTTTTAGGATAGATTTTTGTGTCAGAAAACTAGTTGTGCATTTTGGGTTCAACAGCTTCTTTGACTAGGATCTCATTGGGGAAAGCACGTCAATAGATACTTGTTGCAGGGAACAATGGTGAGAATGGATATATCTTCAATTTCTACTGCTGATAATCAGAGGTATCTGGATGACATCATGGACCAAGGTGGGCCTTGGCCTGATCCAACACAGTTGTTCTTATGGTCTTAGGATAAT